>NW_027413210.1:0-213285 GCF_048544455.1 Silene latifolia | reverse complement strand
CAAAGTACCACTCCCAAGATATTCTCCATCTCCCGGTGCCAGTTATTGAGCAAAATCGGCGCACTTGTACCTACATAGGTAGTGGGGTTTAAGCGAGATATCGTAATGCTCATTTTGGCAAAGTCTACCCCGGCCTCCTTATCCTTCCCCATATTCTTGAGGGTATCGGTAAGCGCGTCCTGATGCTTAAACATCTTGGCGATCTCATCAACACTCATCTCCTGAGCCCTTACGTACAACGCTAATCTCTTTGGCGGCATATCTTTCAGCTATAAAAGGGAGATAAACGTAAGCACAAAGCCTACGACTCAAAGCAAATATGACCCGCACAGAACTTACTCGATCGAGTAACAACACAAACTCGATCGAGTAAGCCACCAACTAGATCGAGTACCCTAACTCCAGAACCTGCCCAGAACTGTCATAAAACGTACTCGATTGAGTCAAATATGTACTCGGTCGAGTACCCAACACTCGATCGAGTATCGATCGAGTACTCCCCTTACTCGATCGAGTTGCACAAACCAGTAGCTACTGCCCAACGTATACATATACCAACTCGATCAAGCTCAGCCCACTCGATCGAATCCACCCTACTCAATCGAGTTCCCCCAACTCGATCGAGTCATGCTGATGATTCTAACTACCCGAATGCCTTTAACTTTATAACTTTCTACGAACCCAAAAACATGTTATACATTACAACTCCTATTCATATGTTACTAGAAACGCCACATTATAAATTCACGTCCGTCATATAAACATGCTTAACCACAAATCATGTTATCATGCAACAATTATTCATCTTTTTCCACCAATTCATCCATCACACCACATATCCATCCAACATATGCATATGAATAATAAACAACTAGCGATCCCATGACAACCCATAGTGACCGGTTCAAAGATGTAGGGCGAGTTCGCGACTTTAGGACATCTCCCAAGCCTTTGCATTAGCTCCAAACAACTCCTACCCGGGTTCAATTTAGCTTGACTCTCTAAGTTCATTGGGTTCATTAGTTACAGGTTCCAAAATCGTCGCTCTGATACCACCTTGTAACACCCCCATACACCAAGGTGCCTTACCAAGACCATCAAATGCATGAGAATGCTACTATCTCGGTTACCCGAGGCATAGTAATCAAAAGTGACCATCAAGAAACATACTTTAAGTAAATAAATTTAAAGTGTATACATCAAACCAAAACTGAGAAATACGATACAAGTGTTCCAAACCAAAATTCAACTGAAATAAATAAATTGGTATGATGCTACAGCGGAAGACTACTACTCGGACTTGTGGTGACTCATCCCCAGCTATCCCGCGCGCATCTAAGCCATACCTGCTAAACAACTGCTTATTACCATCCCCGAATGGACCACCATATTTTTCAAAACATTTAACGGAGTCAGTTACTGTATAAACAATATAAGACAAAACAACAAATAATTACACAATCACAATCTCCAACACTATCACCTCACCAATCATTCGACTAGTCCTGCCATAATATCCATCGCAACAGATATTCTACAACGCCAGTGGAGGACCGCATTGTTCCCACCTAAGCCTCGCTCATCTCCATCGAGCGAATAACCCAAGTTCCTTAATCTGCACATCCCCTTGTGACGGGAACCACAGGGGGCGAATCAAGGGCGTGAAGCAACTCCCGCAAGTGACTCCACTAACCCGAGGGTGCACCTCTCGAACCATAGACAATCAACAACAACCAATTACAATATCAACAATACCATAACCATTTGCGATATTATCACAAGCCAATAAACCAACAACCTCTTATATAATTTATACAATAACTAAGTAGGGAGACCCTACGTAGAATGAAATCATCAATCAACAATCACAAGCAGCGGATCAAAAGCGTTCATCTACAAAATCACCTCCTATAGGCTATAACGACATAAGCATACAATTATGTTGGAGTAGTGTCCTCCACAATAAGTGCGTTGACATATTAAATCTCGTAAAAGGAATATCAGGGATTTATCTTTTTATTTGTCAGCTGGTCATTGTTAATCGGTAATGATTGAGTGACTAGAGTTTGACATTACTGTCGTGTGACGGCGGTGATCAGCTGATCCCTTTAGGTCACACCTATAAGATGACGCCCAAATAGAATGAATTAATTGTTTGTATGAGATACGAGATAATTAATTCCTTGTATTATTTGACTTTTAATTAGTCACGTAAAAGTATTATTTGATGACGGGTTACGAACTCGAGTAGAGAAGATTTATTATTTAATTATGTGATATTTAAGTAATAAATTAATAATTTGGAATTTATTAATTAATTATTTAATTAATTAATTTTATGCGATATGTGTATATGTTTTGAGGTGGAATTAATTAGCTATTTATATTTTACAAGAGGTTGTAAAATTAGCTAATTGGGATAATATTGACACATTGTTTGTTGATAAAATGGTCTTATGATTACTTAATAGTTAAGTAGTCATTGGTAATTAATTTATATTATTTAAGTGTTAAATAATTAAATTAATATTTAATTATGTAAGATAATTAAATATAAGACTTATAAGCATTTGTGGGGCAAATGTCGAAAACCGAAATGGACCAAATACAGTCGATATGTACCGGTTTTTTAGAGGACTACATGTGTCCATTATGTGGCAAATTCCACTTCCTTTTGTTCCCCATATTTGGCTATAAATACCCAACTATTCACCTCATTTTATTAGTTGGCAAAATTTGAAGAAAAATCTTGGTCTTAAGGGTGCCATAACCGGTTTCATCACTACTCTTGGAGACCAATTTTTCTTCTTATTTTGTTCATCATTTTCATCTAAAAACACATATAAATATCAACTAATAATATTAATTAGTACATCAAATATACAAATTACAAGGTTACTACTACTATTAACTAGTTATTAATTTTATTAGTATTTTGGGTTAATCTTGGGTGCGACCTTAGGAGATTTCCTATTTTGGTAGTTTTGGTGTATTTGGAGGATCATCCACATTAATATAGCTTAAGAACTACAAAGGTAGGAGACCTTTGTAGTGCCCTTATTTGCCTTAAACCATTGTAAGGAATTTGTCTTAAGATGGTTTTATACCATTTTCTAGTTATTTGTTTTGTATGCATGTAAATTTAGACCAAAAAAGATTAACTTCTAATTTTGGTATCATAAGATGAGTATTAACTAGGTCTAAATGACTAACAAGTGGTATCAGAGCATTGTTACATACATGCATGTTGTCTTAAGACGATTTTAGTAATTTATGAGATAAATTAATAAAATTGATATTATGTTACTAAAATTGCTTTTATCACATATTATGGTCTTACATGTAAATAATATGGTCTTAGGATGATATGGGACGAAAATATGATTTTTTTTTTATATTTTTCCACTTTTTATAACTTAAAATGGCATAAAATTGAATAAAAATGCATTAAAATTAATTAAGAGTTAAATAAATTTGGTTGTATGTTAATTTTATACATATTTATTTAGAAATAACCACATGCATGTTATATTTATGAGATAAGTAGATACTTTAAATTAATGAGATGAATTTAGGTAGTTTATTATTTTTATTTGATAAAGATTGGTAAATAATGGTTATTTTGCAAATAAATATTGATTTAATTTTTGGGCTCGAAATTTTTGAATTTTTAGCTCCTGGAAAGTGTTCCAACATGTACAAAATTTTATCGATTAAATTGTAAAATTATTTTAAATTGTAAAATTGTCTTAAATAAATTTTAGCTCATGGAAATTGCCGTTTTATCGATTAAATTGTAAAATTGTTTTAAATAAATTTTAAAACCAAAAATTTTCACTTGCATGTCATTTTTGGTGTAAGGCTCCATTTACCACGACATTTCAGGTAGCTTATTTGACCAAAGTAGCTTATTTGACCAAAATTTCAGCTACCTGATTTTTTTGCAAGTGCTTGGCAAGTAGCTTATTTGGTGAAATAAGGTACCTGAAATGAAATGCTACCTCATGTAGCATTTGAGAAATCAGGTACCTGAAATGACTTATTTTCCATTTTGTACCCCTTTATTCTATAATATTAAATAATTTTCATATCCATTTACGTCATTTTACCAAAATCAGCTATCTTTTCAGCTAGTTTGTCAAACACATTTTTATATAATCAGTTACCTTATCAGGTCCTAATTTTCATCTACCTTATCAGTTACCTTTTCAGGTTTCAGTTAGCTTTTCAGTTTTCAGTTAGCTTTTCAGGTAGTTTTACCAAACAGAGCCTAAGACCAGAATGTTCATGGCCTTGAAATTTACTTTTCCATAAATTTTATAATTAAATGGAATTTTTCCATAATAATTGTGAATTATTATGTCTTTTTGTCATAATTTGTGTTTTAATCCCATATTAATTCAAGATAATTAGTGAGAATAATTATTTTGAAATTAGACCAGATTAGCATCATTAGCATATCTTAAAATTGTTTTAAAAATTGATTATGAATTTTTATTGGTAAAAATTCCGTCAAAGCAAGCTCAAATGATCGTTGTTGGTAAGTTAGACGATTTGGCATGTCATTTTCCATAATGCATTTTATTATTCATTTGGATGAATTTTTTTTAGCATTTTAATTATGTAATTTTTCCTAATATGGTCATTGGTAGAAGTTGGTATTTCCCGTAATGTAAGGGAATATCGACTTGTTTTGTAATTAATTGCGATTTCGTATCGCCTAATTTGTAATTAATTAATAGTTTTTTATTTTAATTTTATTACAAATTGTATAATAGGGTATTGTTATGTAATTTAATTATTAGTAATTAAATGAAGCGTCTAAAGACGGAGTTTTCATGAAGACGGTGTTTTCGGAAAGGCGTTCCGAAATCCTAAAGAAGGAGGCCATTTTTATGAAGATTCAAGGGACCAAGGAGTTGGTTTCCGAAGTGTAATAATTTTAGTTAATTAGCTTAACTTGGTGGCCATATTAGGACTTGTTTGTTTTAATTCTTATATGCATTCATGCCAAATCGTCACTACATCTTTTTTTTTGTTATCGATTTAATTGTCTAGCATTCACCAATTTTGTTCACTTAAAAGTGATAGACAATTAAATTGATAAGATCTCTCACATTTGTTGAAAATTGAGATTAACCTTACCAAATAATAGCACCTATGAATCCTATCTTCATTAGAGGTAGGTTCGGATCACCGAGTTACACTCTTTTTATGTTGGGTAAGTAGGGTAATAAAGGTTATTACACGTGAAAATTGGTTGGACTCAACCGGATAAATATGGGTTGAATCGGTCCACCGTGCCCATATTTATTTCTGGGGCTAAAAGATAGATTATAAGAAAATCCGTCAACCAAGAGTTCTAGTAGTAGAATCCGTCAAAATGTTGACTCACCAAATTTATATAAATATGGGTTGAATCGGTCCACCATGCCCGTGTTTATATAAAATTGGATCTTGGAATCATTTATATAATTCAGTGGGAGATCATTATATAAATGGGAACTTGTTAAAAAGGTTTCACAAGTTAAAATATTTAAGACGATAAATGTTAATCTTTCCTTTCATTTCCTTTGTAGTAATCACGATGGCTTCAACTAGTCAAATTGTCACTATAGCTAGAGATTCATGGCTACATTCTTTTATGGACAAATATGTTTTAAAAGCCGACGGTAGTAATTTTAAAGATTGGGAGGAACAACTTCAATTAGCTCCCGCAGGTGATGGCAAATTACGCTACCTTGTCGATCCCTCTCCCCCTTCGCCTAGTACTAGGGCCACTGCCGATGTACGGGAGGCTTTTTCAAATTATCAAAAGGAATCCTCTGCAATTAAAAATGTTTTGATTTTTTCAATGGATCCTGCTTTACAAAGGCAATGTGTCATGTTTCGTGATGCACATGAAGTATTCTCGAGGCTATCAACTATGTTTTCTCAAGCCCCGAGAATAATTCAATATGACACCGCTGTTCGTTTCTTTTAGGTTAACCTCAAAGATGGTCAACCTGTAAGTTCACACGTACTTAAAATGATTGAGTACGTGGAAACTTTAGAGGAGTTGGGATGCAAGATCCTCGACGAACTTGTGGTGGACCGAGTGCTCCTCTCTCTCTCTCTCTCACGTCAATGGATTTACCCAATTTAGTGTAAATTATATTATGACGAACATGAGAAAAAGTTTACATGAGCTCCATTCTCTGCTTGTGCAAGCAGAGAAGGACATGGGATTGAGTGGGAGTACAAGGAAAGATGTGCTTGCGACTAACGTGAACGGGAAGAAGCAGTTTAAGAGGAACGCAGGTAATAAGCCCGTTCAGGTGGAGGGCAAAGGTAAAGCAATTGTGAATTGCTCTACCAAGCCTAAACCTATAAAGGGTAATCCTCTTAAAGATACTTGTAATTACTGTAATGGCAAGGGACATTGGAGGCGTAATTGCACGAAATATCTGGATGACATTAAAGCTGGCATTGTGAAACCAACATGTAATTTCTCAACCGAATCTTTTATGATAGACATAAATTATGCTTCAAATACAACGTGGGTATTAGATACTGGTTGTGGTTCTCACTTGTGCAATCATTTACAGGGCCTAAAAAGCATAAGAAAGCTAAACAAGGGTGATGTTGATCTCCGTATGGGTAACGGGTCTAAAGTAGCCGCCGTCTCAGTAGGAACTTATGTACTTAGTTTAGCTTCGGGGTTTGCAGTTGCATCTTAATAATTGTTATTTTGTACCAACGTTATCTAGAAATATAATTTTCGTATCTCTGTTAGACACAAAAGGGTTTACCTTTGTAATTAGAGACAAGTGTTGTACTTTTTCCCTAAATGGGATTGTATATAGCCAAGCTATTTCAATCAATGGTATTTATATTATAGACACTTGCAACGATGTTTATCGTTTAGATAATAAAAGACTCAAAACTGGTGATACCGATCTATCTTATTTATAGCATTGTCGATGAGGACATATTAACAAGAAACACATTAAAAGACTAGTGTCGACTGGTATAATTAAACCTTTTGATTTCGAATCATTTGGTACATGCGAATATTGTCCTCTTGGCAGGATGACTCGTTCACCTTTTCAAGGAAAAGGATATCGAGCTAGTGAGTTGTTAGGTTTAATACATACCGGTGTATGTGGTCCAATGGCAGTCACTGCTAGAGGTAATTATGACTATTTCATTACTTTTACCGATGACATGAGTAGATATGGGTATATCTATTTAATGAGGTATAAAAGTGAAGCTTTTGATAAGTTCAAAGAGTTTCAGAATGAAGTAAAAAACCAATTAAATAAGAAGATTAAAGCATTATGATCAGATCGTGGTAGGGAATATTTAAGCAATGACTTTAGAGATCACCTTAAAAACTACGGTATTGTATCTCAGTTAACTCCTCCTGGCACACCACAATTAAATGGTGTGGTTGAAAAGAGGAATCGAACTTTATTTGATATGGTCTGATCGATGTCAAACAGAGTTACCTAAGTCATTCCGGAGTTTTGCCATTTTATCTGTTGTATGCTCACTTAATAAAAGTCCCACTAAAGCAACCGACAAAACTCCGTATGAGATATGAAAAGGGAAGGTCCCGAGTTTGCGATACATGAAAGTATGGGGTTGTGATGCTTATTAAAAGAGCAAGTCTGACGATAAGCTTGCACCTCGTTCTGAAAAATGTATTTTTGTAGGCTACTCTAAAGAAACTTGTGGATATTACTTCTACAATAGTAACGAGAACAAAGTGTTTGTGGCTCGTGAAGCTGTCTTTCTAGAAAAAGAGTTTATTTCTAGAAGACACAGTGGGAGAAAATTTGAACTTGACGAAGTTCAAGAGCCAGAAACTGATGTGACAGTACAGAAGATGTTCCTTCTACGTCTGAATCGGTTATTGTTCCTTCTGATCCTAGGAGGTCGGAGAGGGTTAGTCGCCAGCCTTATAGATACCTTGGTGTTATCGAGGAAGATGGTGACTATGAGGTTTTACTTTTGGAAAGTGATGAACCCAAGACCTACAAAACAGTTATTATGAGTTCTGACTCTAAGCTATGACTCGAGGCCATGCAATCCGAAATGGATTCCATGTACGATAATCAGGTATGGGACCTGGTTGACTTACCTAAAGATGTTCGACCTCTTCAGTGTAAGTGGATATTCAAGATTAAAACCGGCATGGATGGACATAAAGATGTCTACAAAGCTAGATTGGTGGCAAAAGGTTTCACCCAGGATCATGGTTTACACTATGATGAAACTTTTGCACCAGTTGTTATGCTAAGATCTGTTCGGATAATGTTAGCGATTGTTGCATTTCATGATTATGAGATATGGCAAATGGATGTCAAAACCGCTTTCCTGAACGATTTTCTGGAAGAGGAAGTGTTCATGACACAACCTGAGGGTTTTGTGGATCCTAAAAATCCTAACAAAGTATGCAAACTTAAGAGATCCATCTATGGTCTTAAGCAAGCGTCAAGGAGTTTGAATCATCGTTTTGATCATGTTATTAAACAGAATGGTTTTTCTCGAAGTGTTGAGGAACCATGTTTATACATCAAGTTTAGTGGGAGTAAAGTTGTTTTCTTACTTCTTTATGTGGACGACATATTACTCATTGGGAATGACGTAAATATGCTTGCTTCTGTCAAGAAGTGGTTAGGAAATCACTTCCAAATGAAAGATTTGGGAGAAGCTCAGCGCATCTTGGGTATCCGGATCTATAGGGATAAATCCAAAAGGATATTAGCATTGAGTCAAGAAGCCTATATCGATAAGATTCTTGACCGATTCAATATGAAAAACTCCAAGAGAGGTTTTCTACCTATGGGTAGTGGGATCATTTTGAGTAAGTCACAGTGTCCTACTGAGCCTAAGGATATTGAACGCATGAAATCGATTCCCTATGCTTCCGCTTTTGGATCGATCATGTATGCTATGATGTGTTCTCGTCCTGACGTCTCGTATGCTTTAAGTATGACGAGTCGTTTTCAGAAAACTCTAGGTGAGAGTCATTGGATAGCCGTCAAGAATATTCTAAAGTACTTGAGAAGGACAAAAGATTTATTCTTAGTGTTTGGAGGAGAATCCGAATTACGTATAAGAGGTTATATGGATGCCAGTTTCCAAACCGATAAGGATGATTTGGAATCCAGGCTGGTTTTGTCTTTTTGTTGAACGGAGGGGCGGTTTGCTGGAGAAGTTTCAAGGAGTCTATGACTGCTGATTCTACAACGGTAGCTAAGTACATTGCAGCCTCTAAAGCTGCAAAGGAAGCTATTTGGATTAGGCAATTTTTAGAGGGACTGAAGGTAGTTCCAACCACCGAGGATCCTATCACTTTGTATTGTGATAACAGTTGGGCAATTTTTCAAGCAAAAGAGCCCAAATCTAGTAACAAGTCTAGACAAGTACTTAGGAAATTTCATGTAATTAGAAATTTAATCGAAAGGAAAGAAATTACAGTTTGTAAGGTTGGGACAGCTGACAACATCGCTGATCCTTTAACCAAGCCTTTGTCTCATGCTAAACATGATAGTCACTTAATGAGGTGACAACATTGTATTTCATCCCTAGTCACTTAATGAGGTGACGTCTCGGAGTGACTAGATTGTAAAGCGATAGATGACAAGTTCGACTATCATATGGTCATAGTGATGACTGATCGATTACATAAGCAAATTGTGAAACGATTTGTCGGACAATGACCGTTAATAGAGTCTTTTTGTTGCTGGGTCATGGCGAGGATTTCTATTTATTCCTTCGAGTCAATTCTTTAGAATGGTGACTATTTGTCTGAGTTGGTGCGGTTTTCCGGTGGCTTTGGTTTTGTTCTAGGTCGCGCCGTAAAAGGAGGCCGATGAGCATTTACTGGGTCATTGTGATCTGTATCGAAAGAAGGAAATAAGTCAACGGGATTGTCCATTTAAGTCATATTTTATCTCAAGGCCACTCGAGGAGAGGTGACTGGAAATGCGTGGCCACACTCGGATGAGATCTATAGTAGATTATCCGGTCAGACAGTCATTCTCCTGATCGAGGAAACCACTTTATGATATGATCACGTGCAAGAACGACCTGAAAGACATCTTGCATTGAGTGGGAGATATTATTGGACAAGAGAATTGGTAACGCACACTTGTGTCGGACAAGTGAGAGATTGTTGGAGTAGTGTCCTCCACAATTAGTGCGTTTACATATTAATTCTCGTAAAAGGAATATCAGGGATTTATCTTTTTATTTGCCAGCTGGTCATTGTTATCGGTAATGATTGGCTGACTAGAGTTTGACATTACTGCCGTATAACGGCAGTGATCAGCTGATCCCTTTAGGTCACACCTATAGGATGACGCCCAAATAGAATGAATTAATTGTTTGTATGAGATACGAGATAATTAATTCCTTGTATTATTTGACTTTTAATTAGTCACGTAAAAGTATTATTTGATGACGGGTTACGAACTCGGGTAGAGAAAATTTATTATTTAATTATGTGATATTTAAGTAATAAATTAATAATTAATAATTTATTAATTAATTGTTAATTAATTAATTTTATGCGATATGTGTATATGTTTTGAGGTGGAATCAATTAGCTATTTATATTTTACAAGAGGTTGTAAAATTAGCTAATTGGGATAATATTGACACATTCTATGTTGATAAAATAGTCTTATGATTACTTAATAGTTAAGTAGTCATTGGTAGTTAATTTATATTATTTAAGTGTTAAATAATTAAATTAATATTTACTTATGTAAGATAATTAAATATAAGACTTATAAGCATTTGTGGGGCAAATGTCGAAAACCGAAATGGACCAAATACAGTCCATATGTACCGGTTTTTTAGAGGACTACATGTGTCTATTAAGTGGTAAATTCCACTTCCTTTTGTTCCCCATATTTGGCTATAAATACCCAACTACTCACCTCATTTTATTAGTTGGAAAAATTTGAAGAAAAATCTTGGTCTTAAGGGTGCCATAACCGGTTTCATCACTACTCTTGGAGACCAATTTTTCTTCTTATTTTGTTCATCATTTTCATCTAAAAATACATATAAATATCAACTAATAATATTATCAAAGTAATAATATTAATTAGTACATCAAATATACAAATTACAAGGTTACTACTACTATTAACTAGTTATTAATTTTAGTAGTATTTTGGGTTAATCTTGGGTGCCACCTTAGGAGATTTCCTATTTTGGTAATTTTGGTGTATTTGGAGGATCATCCACATTCATATAGCTCAAGAACTACAAAGGTATGAGACCTTTGTAGTGCCCTTATTTGCCTTAAACCATTGTAAGGAATTTTTGTCTTAAGATGGTTTTATACCATTTTATAGTTATTTGTTTTGCATGCATGTAGATTTAGACCACAAAAAATTAACTTGTAATTTTGATATCATAAGATGAGTATTAACTAGGTCTAAATGACTAACAAATTACAGTCTAACATCAACAATACTCCCAAAACTCCCAATTCACCCAATTAGGGTTTAAACCAAAACTAATGAATCGACATAAAAACAATCAAGGACCTTACCCACAATACAACAATCTCAACGGTATAAAGAACTTTGAAATCCGATGACTCTAGCCCTTGGATTTGATAGAAAATTCGAGAAGAGAACTTAAGTAGCTTTGTTTTCTTTTGTAAAAAGGTTTTGAGTAAAGTAAAAAGGTAAAAGAAACTGACGATTCCACTTTATATAACTTTCACGCGTTGCTATCAAAACCTGGCCAAAAACCGTATAGCTCGACTTACTCGATCGAGTAACTAAGGTACTCGATCGAGTACCACCTACTCGATCGAGTTGCCCTTACTCGATCGAGTACCCATCAGGTAGAATACACTCCAGAATGCAAAACTTACTTACTCGATAGAGTACCCGTCAGCTCAAAAATCTGTGGTATAACAGTTAAACCATAAAAAGTGGCTATAAAACTTAGCTTAGGACTTGATCAGAGGTACTGTCAGGTTGTTCAGTGACGACTTCGTTAGAATACGATGTACCAGGTAAAAAGTAATCTATTTTTGAATCAGATACAAGAATTTTAGCAGAAGATGGTGTTGAATGACTGTAAGTAGAAGATCAACAAGTCCCTGTTATGACCACTACGTATAGAATTCCCAAAACGGGTCACTGGTGCTCAACTAAAATGGGTTCCAGAATCAGAATGATATAATCCCAAATGAGATTGATGGCATCTCGCCTTCTCTACACTCAAGCAAAGAAAAATAAAAAATGGTAAGCTTCACCCTCAAGTCAATGCCCAGCATTTTCGATAATGTCCTTCTTAGGTCTCAAGTTCTCAACCAGACATGGAAACCATATCATCCAGGCCAGGTTAACCTGTGGTCGTAACGGGTATGGTCGTTTAAAATTCGGGTCATTTTTTGTTCAGTTGTTACGGGTTGGGAAATCAGATTATTTTGGGTTGATTTAAGTTGTGACTAATTCACCTTTTGCTTCAGATGAATCAATTAGGCATCGTTTTGGAATGTGTCCATTATGGTAAAGATAGTTTGGATCGGTCAAATCAGGTCTACTTCAGCATGGACTTGTCCTAATCACTAACGAAGGATATCCATACAAACAACATGTTTAAATTGAGGTGAAACCATAGGTCAAATATCGCTTAATGTTTCTATTCAGCTTGTATTTCAGTTTTTCTGGTTTGTTTAACATACATTCCCCAACTTTACCAGTTTTTTGTTAACCACCAAATTGATGGCGAAACTATATGGAGTTGAAAATTCCTATGAAACTAATGCTGATCATTTTGCCTATCTTAAATAAGGCTAAAGTCATGACGGTCCTACAGTTGGGAAATAGCTCGATCAAACGAAGCTCGCACGCAATGACACGTCAAGGCGATTCATCAAAAGATCTGAGATGGTATTTTTGACAAGCTGTTGGCCCCTTTGACGTCTCTATCCATAAATATGAGGGAGGAAGGTAATTATTTCCCCCATAAATAGGTTATTTTCCGCATTTCAACGTTCCCCAACCACTACACATCTATTTTTTCTAGTTCATTTGAGCTCTATTACTCCGCTAATAACTACCTCCAACCCAATAGACCTCTTAATAGAATAAAGACAGATGAAAATCCTAGAGAAAGGCCCATACGAATCAATAACTCTATTAAATCATCAAATTGACAAGTTTTCGACAAAATATCAAAACTATAGACATGGGTCTTCATTATAATCACATAAAAGCACTAAAAACATACAAAATCAATCAAAAATGTCAAATTACAAGCATAATTTACAAATCAAAACAAAATAAAGATGACCAAGATCAGAACATAACACAATAAAATAACAAACACATCAAATTACATGAACTAATTAAATGGGTTCTCAACCTACAACAACCGGCTAAAAACAATTTTAAATTCATTTATCAAGATATTGTCTCCACAATATTTTAGAAACTCAATTTTTTTCCATTATAAATTGCTCTCACATTTGTTATGTTAGTCTATCCATCATATGACTCACGAAAAAATAAGAAGTTGATAGCAAAAAGCCCAGCCGTCGCCCTTGTCCAAGGCTTATAATCTAGACACCTAGTTACATTATTTTCAAAAAATAGCACAAAGAGATCCATATGCAAAATTGCTTGTATAGTAGAGCATCAAGATAATAATTTTGTTAGCATATGTAGTCGAGGATCAAAATTAGCCATGCAAAAAAGATACAGTAATAACGACCCCAATATCAATTACATGTTGAAGACTGTGTCATGATGAGACTAAGACATGAGGCATAATTTAACCTCTTATGAGGGAGTCACACACTCTCAGTATCAAGTTATCCATAATCCCTTTGTTTACAAAATCTTTCAATGTCCATAGACCCTCATGGTAAGCTATTTGAAACAGCTAATCAAATAGCATATTTCAGGAGATAAATAACGCTAAGTACAACACACCAAACCAAGACTGCAGATTCTACTTGATCTCTCCATCAAATATCAAAGAATTTAAAAATCTATGATCAAATAGCATAACATCCCAACATGTAAGTTGTAGCAATTAGAGCATGTTTCAAATGAACGAAAAGAACTGCATGCTCACAATTTCATGTTTGCTTGCCAAACTGAATTCTGACTATCTCTCCATCAGCTGCCGATGAAGTCAGACTTCTTCCTTCCCCTGAAAAGAAAGATAAATATTTTTTGCTTGAGTGGCAACCAACGGCGATATGAAAATAAAAGCATAAAACAAGGAAAAAATTCATAATACAAAACAAATTTCTTTCAAAGCATTGCCCAACAATTTAATTCTCTCATTCATCAAACAGTTCATATATTAATAGCAATGGTGTAAAACAATTTTACAGTATTAAGTATATTTATTGGATAGCTCATAGTGAGGATGCTCCAAAGGAGTCTTTGATTTATGTTTACAAGAATGAAGCTACTGGGTTCTTGACCAAACTAACATCTGAGCAAGTGTCAAAACTTGAGAATACAGTTTCTAGTTAACCTGATAGTATTACATAAACAAGATTTAGTAGTAAAGCTTTATTATCTTTAATCACAATATCATCCACATAAATAAAATTACAAGGCACACCAATGAGCTACAGTGAGCCTACACTTCTTACACTTACCCGTGCTTCTTAATGTGAGATTCTGCAACAAAGTCTAGTTTGACATGCTTTTAGGAATTCACACTGGTCTTGTCATTTGCTTTATCTTCAACGTTTGAGATTGGTCTGCATTTACAGAACCTTTCAGGTCAGCTCATTTTTCCTTGGCAGGGGAATTGATTAATAAGCATTTAGCACGACTACAAATTGTATAAAGTGACGACTTATAGGCCTTTTACCAAGTCCTTTTTCTAAGCCCTGAAGAGGAGACTACTTTATCATATTCAATTTGTGGAGGGTTTGCCTCGGTGGGGTCTCCACAAATATTTTCTCGCATTATCAATGGCTAAGTTGGTCACGTATATCTTTGGAAAATAACTCATTCTCGGTACCTAATGGACACAAGCTCCTTCCAAGAGCCCCACAAAATTATCACAGGCGCAAACTCACTCTGAAGTCCTCATACTCAACATAACATCACTAATTTCAACATGAAAAGATATATTTTCAGCAAATGTTCTTGCCGGGGAAATGTAGTGATTAGTAAAGAGCAGCGATAGAGGTAGTTAACTGCAAAATGGGGATGTGTCTTATTTCAGGTGTGGAAGTGTGTCCGATCCTTTGTCCTGCTGATTGCAGGACTCTCAGCTCTAACCAACCACCCCCTCTTCTTCTTTTCCTTCATTATATCGTATAAGAATGAGACCTTTAGTGCATGCCAAAATTCCCTTAATGAAAAATAATGAAATTGTTGACTAACCTTAATCACCAGAATGTTTGAGCAGCATGATAAGTTGATAAAACAAGAAATTATGTTAAACTTAGCAGAGAATGCATCTCATGAATTGCTTCAATCTGCAGTCAGACACATGATGAATCAGTCATAGATTGCTTAGGATTTTACATTATTTAGGATGCTTAGGATTTTACATGCTTCATAAGAGGGAAGTTAATTGCTGACTAATGTGAGCATTCTTCAAGAGCTTAATTAATTAAATAAAAAAGTTAAGCAGGTAAGATTTATCCAGACTTACGTCTCTAAGGTCAATGTCGCATTCCAAAGATCCTTGTAGCCAAAAAAAAAGAAAAGAAAAAAAATATGTCAGATGTCATTTACCTACTAACACTAAATTAATATATATGTTCCCATCCAATAAAAGAACATCTTGTGCATTTCCGAGTTTGTACCTCCAATTTAGTGACAAATACACACTCATCTTCTTTAAATGCGATAAATCCCCTACGAAGCCAAAAAAACATTTATACAGGCTATATCAATCATCAGAGATCATAAAAAAAACGGAAAATGAACAGACACCAGTATGAAACGACTTGTTTGTTGAGGACCATAAAATCTAAGTATATATCTACCACTTGCCAAACTAAAACAAAGAGATCCAAGAAGGAAAAACAACAACGGTAGCAGCTACAGCAAAACATAGAAGCCAATTCAGCAAGCCAACTGGCATACAATACATTCTAGTTACCACTTCCGATACTAAAATTCTACAAACAAAAGGTCACAAGGAAAAACAACATTATAATTTTTCAACCAAAAACACCACCTATTTTCATATCTTTCAACTAAAACTCCATAAACTACTATGGCCTAAAATTATCCAAATTAATTACTTCCTTACTTCATCAAAGCATTTCAGGAATCGCAAAACTAGGTGACTCAAAAATACAAACAAATTAATATTTGGTGTATGTAAGAGCAACCATAAAACCTAGCTTAGGGCAGGATCACAAGTACAATAAATTCTGCTACTACTGATAATCTCTGTTGCGCCCTAACAATAGTGAAACAACTGCAATCAAGCCTCCTCTATTGGCCCCCCAAATTCTTGCAACTCAATTAAATTAAAACCAAAAACATAAACCCAAACTTACTCAATTCACAATCAATGTTCTACCTTAATAGCTAACATCTTACATCAATATCAGATGATGCTACTACCCAACTACCCATTAATGTCGCCCATCAGGATGGCCATATTTTTCACAGGAAAAAGGATCAGTCAAGGCTTGGTGAGCCTTTAAAATAAACTTCATGATATATTTTGTTGGCCTCTACACAGCAAATAAATAAAGATGTTACAATAAATTAGAATATACAAAAGAGAATTTTTGGGTAGCACAAGTGGTGAAATAAACAACCTCTGCCTTAGATCAGGAGTCTTATCAAGAGGGTACTGGACAGACAGTTTTCTATATGTCTTCTTTATTTTAGAGTCAAAAGCTCCAGGTTGCAAGCCAAGAATACTGAATGGCTCAAAAACTTGAAACTGAATATCCGGCAAGAGGAAAAGAAACTAAGGATCTTTGGCAGCATAATGTTACGAAAGAAAAGATTCAGAATAGCTTAAAATGTACTTTATTATTAACCCCTATACATCAATCGATTTCTCTAAAAAGACACGCTTGACTGAGCGCTCCAATTAAAAGGTTAAAAAAAAGATTCATAAAAGCTGATATGTATGTATTGTTAAGCACCAATATATCAATTGATTACCGTAGAAAATTTGCCAACCTCACGGCTCATGTTTTGGATGTAATAAACCAGAAAGCACATAATCACCCAAAGCAACACATGCATCAGATTACTACAAGCAAAGACGTTTGAGATCTGCAAATGAAAATTGAAAAATAAAGACACAAAACATACACAAAGTAGCAATGCTTCTCATGTAGAAGAGCGATGAGAGTTATGGTGGATGACCAAAATGACTGCACGCCCTTTTAAATAACGACTTATGGTACTTTTTAGAGAGGGAACATAAAGCACCACGACATAGTTTCATTATGGTGTAAGGCACTAAAGGCAGTACAAAAAACTATAAAAGTAAGATTTAATTTAAGCTCGGGCATAACTTGATGCCCGTAAGAGTTGATTTGAGTTTGGGCATAATCTGAAATTCAAATGCCCAATGTGAAGGGCCTGTATGGTAATGCCACGGGCAACTTCTTACTTCTTTTCAAAAAAATTGCTACCAAAGCCGCCTAAACCGTTCTAACTATTGTGAAATTGCGATTACGGCTGGTGTGGTTCGACCACCAAAGGCAGTGCAACCCATTTGGGCGACCTAATGTCCAGGATAGACAGGAGTAGAGGCGGCGACATCTGCGCCCTTCAACAGGTAGTGTTTGTCAACCCTATTACCTAATCATTTCAAACATCATATCGCATATTCATGATTCCGAATTTGAACATAGCACTATAACATCAAGACCGACACCTAGATTATAAAATTAATCAATAATCGGACAACTCGAGTGCTGCACAAGTTTAACGAATCAATTTTAATCAATTTTTATTGGCTTTATTCCTATTGACCCAGTGACATCCGGAACTTTTTACCTGTTGATCCTCCAACTTATACCCAATTCACCATACACAACTCATAAGCTTTGGTATGCCAAGATTAAAACTTGCTTCCATGATTCCTTCTGCATTATCACAAAACACAATCACAACTTTGCTGACAACTAACCCAGAACATGCAATTAATGGACAATTAACAGCCCACCTTCATAATAAAAATAAATAACCCCGAAAATGCAAACCACACTCACTCATATCCACTATAAAAACACACAAGGGTCAATCGATAATATGAAAATAAACATACCAAAATTCAAATTTTATAATTTATGCCAGATATAAACAGAAAACCTTAACGTTGAACAGAAGAAAGATGAAGAATTTCCAACACCCAAACAAATATTATTTGAAAAAAATGCAACATTGCAGAAATTTGTCACAAAACATGAAATTAAATGAGAGAAATTGTACATCCAGAATAAATAAACTGAAAAAAAATATTGAATATATAAAATCGGTAAAAGAGAATGCAAATTAAAGTTATGATCTCTCACAAGAATCATAAGGGCTCCTTAAAAATGCACATTTAAGTTGTAAATGTAAACCCAGAAGAAGAAGAATGTTACCTGCTACGTGTTTTCATCAGCCGGATTGAATTCGTGACGGCCATTGTTGCCGATCTGGTATAAGTGAGAGCTCTATCGTAAAAGAAAGAAAAGAAAAGAGGAATTATGGCGATTTTTTTGGCTAGGTTTAGAGTTAGGTTTAAAAAAGGGAGATCACGGCCATTGTTGATTGTTATTGATGAAGAAACAATTTTGAAAAGAAGATAACATCCACAAAAGAAACTGAAAATGACACGCAAGGAATTATGGCGGCATGAGTGAGATGGAAATAAAAAATGAGGAGCAGGGGATATGAGCCTGGAGAGGAAAAGAAGAGGGAATGAGAAGAGGATGAATACGGAGTAATAAAAATGGCACGTAAGTAATAAGAAGAAAAGCCAGGGGCAGAATGGGGAGAATAGCAAAGTGTTACTGTTATAGCTACAGTAACTCATCTTTAGGAATTTTAAAGAGTATGGATATGGATTAGGGCAGAGTACGGATCGGGTATCCAACCAAAGTGCTAGTTCGGATCGGATATCCATATTAAAAATCCTGAAATTAGATATCCAATATCCAAACCAAATGTTTCGTATATCCAATGTTCGGATATCCAAAATAATCGGATCGAATGCGGATATCCATCGGATATCCAAACTTTTGATTTACTTTAAAATTAAGTTTGAAACACGATTATATTCAGTCTTACATGATGATTTTCTTTAGTATTCTTATTCCAATATTCTCGACATAAAATTTAAGTACCAGCTAGTTATTTCTCTAATATTTTAAACATTAATTAAGTTGTTGTATCAAATAAAATTTTATTTTCTCGAAATTATACTAGAAAAATATAGTTTCGGATCGGATCGGATATCCAAATGTTTTAATTCTAATATCCATATCCAAACCAAAACCAAAGATTTCGGATCAGATATCCAAACCAAACTTAACTTTCGGATCGGATATCCAAAAATTCGGATCGGATTCGGATCAGATATCGGATCAGTTTGGATAATCGGATTTTTTGCTCAGCCCTAATATGGATATGGAAAAGAAGTAAAAGTAAAAAATGAAAAGGCAAAGTATTAGTCAATAGACTAATTACTCATCTTACTTAAATTATCATCTACTGAACATTATTCCACTTAATAATCGTAATTTAATGCCAAATTTTTTATATTCTACCATTATGAAAAAATCACCTATAAAAGAAAAGAAATTGATAAAATTCTAGACTGTTCCTACCAAAAACAAATCGATGAAAAAGTTTGTTTATTTTAATCTATTTATTTCATTTAATTTATTTTTCTAATTTGTAGTGAGTAGTAATCAAATGGACAAGTAATGAAGAGATAAAAGAAGTAGAAGAAAAGTGGAGAATTCGACAAACATTTGTGTTATATAGTTCGTTTTAGGCATTGTCGAATATTTATGAAGACACTTGAGATCGTCGAGGATTGAATATATTCATCGGCGAATGGTGGTCAAACTTTGCTAAAGGAAATCCTAGCTTGGCTAAATTGAAATTTTAGTTTTTTAATCTCACACCTTTTAACAGTGATAGATTGTTTTGCGGATATTTTTAACATATTCAATTATACACCATTGTTAATGTATAGTTGTATAGTGAATTTACTAAGATTGATTTTAACAACAAATTACAAATATGACTAAGGCAAGTTTACTGTAGATATATTATTCTATATATATTCAATTAAGTTGGTTAAAAGGGTAAATCTATATTTTCTTTGTGATTTGAATACTAACTAGTTTTTACACCAGTGCATAATGCACGGATTCAAACGGAGATTACCATTTCGAAAGGGGAAGACGATGTTGCTACTTAGTAACAATACAGATGATGTTTAAGTGGAGAAAGAGTGGTACATCTTGGACTTGTTTTTCATATTTCTGGTTATTGTTTGAATGATTAGTTCATATATATGAATTGAGTATTCAAAATAAGTATTTGTTGTCTTAATTCTCTTTTCTCAATAAAAAGTAACTATTTTCTCAAGTTTTTACTCGTGTTCCAATTACCATCTATGCTAGAATTAAGAAGTTGTTTGTAATGTCATAAACAGTGTTACTTCCTTTGTATTTCGTTACATTTAAAATGGAAAATCTTAATTTCATAGATTCATTTGCTTTGGGGAGAATAGTAATGGTTGGAAAAGAAAGATGTGCTTCATTACAAGGTGAATACATGAAAAACAAATTACACAATTATGTCAAAAGTTATGAATACTAAATTATCAACTATGCTTTTATAAAATACCAATATTATTTCTTGAGATCCTTGTATTATAAAATTGGTTTAATAATGTTATTTAATTTGTTCCAAATTTTAAATTGTAATAAACAAAGAGAAATGTAGTAAAATACGCAGTCGTAACTCATATAATTTGGCAACCAAACTATCTTTTTTATGTATGTTCATAGAAATTAATTTTTTTTTATTTACAACCAACATCCTTAATATCAAAGATTTATAAAAATTGTTTATTACAAAATTTGAGAATTTAAGTTGGGATAATACTATAATAGAGAAAAACTAATCATAAAACCGTTAAAATTTCAAAAATTCATACGGTATGAAACTGGTTTAATTTAGTAGCCAAATTCATCACAAATGTTTGTCCATTGATAGAATATGAAAAAGGCTGTAGAAACAAACAACATTAATTAAGCATTAAAATCTACCATGCTTTTATAGTCACTTTTTTTTATATATCTATGAAAGATAGAATATTAAATATCACAAAATCAAGTTTACTACAAAGCTGGCCTTGATGAAAATTTAATCACCAATCTATACAATAATATAAAAATCTTAACTTTGAGAATAACTTGATCCACATGACATGCTATAATAGTTCTATGGAATGTCAAATATGTGTTTTTTAACATAAGCATAAAAAAGAATAAATTAATTGATAAATCTTTTCATATCCTCCATTTAGTTCTAAATGTCAAGTAAAATAAATCATCATCAAAACTAATAAATACAAACTTTTGATTTTCCACCAGTTACATCCATCATTTATGAGCGTAACTCTACATATTTATGTTATTGAAAAATCAAAGAAATGAGAGTCTTTAAATTTCTAATCCACCAATTCACCATTTGCTTTCACCTATAACGCTTTATTTTACTTCGCCCTAAACTACTATTTATATCATGTTACTAGATTTGTGAATGGAAATATGATACGTGGGTACAATTATTAACGAATTTTGGTTGTATTTTATTAATATCATTTATTTACGCGTGCATTACTCAAACTGTTTGAGTTTTTCATTTATTGTACTTTTTATAATAATTGTAATTTTATGCACTGCTGTATAATTTTCTTATCTTATCAGGTGTACTATGTAGATGTTATTGGGAAGAAAATGGTATCTGTTGGAGTTTTGGTTGCTCCAAAGCTTAAGTAAAACAACACTTATCCCACATTGGAAGAATAGTGGGGGAGTGTTGTGTTTATATATGGAAGAGAGTTAACAAGAGTTAACTAGACTATAGTGGGTAGACTATAGTCTCCCCACGCGCGCGCCGCCGCCGCCGTCCGGCTCGGCTCGTGCTCGTGACACGTGCGCGGTGAGATTTTATTCCGCAATCAATACAAATTCATTACACGATTTATGACCATT
This sequence comes from Silene latifolia, assembly GCF_048544455.1. Taxonomy (NCBI): domain Eukaryota; kingdom Viridiplantae; phylum Streptophyta; class Magnoliopsida; order Caryophyllales; family Caryophyllaceae; genus Silene; species Silene latifolia. The sequence continues at coordinate 191,078 of NW_027413210.1, read as the reverse complement.
TATTCACAGAATCAATGGCATTCATTTTTATGACTGTTGGAGGAGCCTCTTGTTTGCTATAAAAACCTTCTATCTCCTTCAGTTTTATACACACAGAAAACTACAAAACTTCTTCTTCTCTATTTCGTCTTTTCTATACTATCAATATTGAGAGCAGTTCCCGCTTCCGTCCTTGGTGTGCAACATTGTGCGGAAGGAGGCGTTAACCCTGGAATCGGTGACCACGGAACCCAAGGAGCACCTGTGTGGGGATCTAACTGATTTAGGGCAGTGTCTTACACGGCGTCTCGATTAAGGGTTGTTTCGGATCAGCTAAGTTCAATTTCTTTCAATCTAAATCGGTTATCGAACTTCTCCGATCTTTGTTTTTGTCTCCTGTTTTATTCTTTTTAAACAATGACAAACCCATCCGGAAATTCTGACGATTCTAATGTCAACCGAGAAATTGTTTCGGTTACCCCTAATGTTCCTGTTAACAATTTCACAATGCCACACAGAATTGTCCCTGACCTTAGTAAGATGGAACCGTTAGATGGAAAAAATTATAGGAGATGGTCTGAAAAAATTCTGTTTTATTTCTCGCAATATGAGATTGACTATGTGTTATTTCAAGAACCACAGTCTGCTGAAGAGTCTAGTTAGCCTGGGTTGTCAAACCTGATCCTAAATTTGCTAAAGACAATAAGACTGTTAAAGGTGTCATGTTACATTATATGGTTGATAATTTGTTTGACATCTACTGCAAAACTAAGACTGCTAAAGGGATTTGGGATGCTTTGGAAACTAAGTATGGTACTGATGATTTCGGTACTAAGAAGTATGCAGTAGCAAGATGGTTAAAATTTCAGATTACCGATAGCAAACCTATAATGGATCAAATACATGAGTACGAAAATATGGTTTCTGAAATTATTGGTGAAGGGATGGTGTTGTGCGAGTATATGCAGGCTAATGTTCTGATTGAGAAGTTGCCTTCTCCTGGTTGGGATGAGTATAAGAAACATCTGAGGCATAAGAAGAAAGACATGAAGTTGCAGGAGCTGATTGGTCATATCAAAATTGAGGATGCCACAAGGAGCCAGGATCGTGCCAGGACTAATGCTACTAACACCGTTAAGGCTAATGTTGTTGAATACAGGAACACAGGTACAAACAAGAGGAGCTATGATCAATACAACAAATCACAAAATTCTGATAAACCAATCAAGACAATGACAGGAAATTGCTGGTGGTGTGATAAGCCCGGTCATCCCGCTTTCAAGTGCAAGGCTAAGAAAGCTTATGAAGAAAGACAACAAAATCAAGGGAATCGCAACACTGCACATGGTGGAAAATTCCAAAAGAAAGACAACAATCAACGTGGTGGCTACAAAAATTACAAATCCAACAAGCCACAAGCTAATGTTGTTGAAGGCTCAAGTGAGGGTGATGATATAATTGCTGCAATGGTATCCGAGATTAATCTGGTCGGAAGCTTGGTGGAATGGATCGTTGACACAGGAGCTACACGCCATATTTGCACCAACAAGGATCTTTACAAGGAGCTTAAAGATGTTGATGAGAAAGAGGTAGTGTATGTTGGCAACTCCAGCAAGGTTCCAGTCCTCGGCATTGGCAAGGTGCACCTGAAACTCACTTCTGGCAAAGTTTTAGCTCTTGAAAATGTGCTCTATGTGCCTGATATGCGTAGAAATTTAATTTCTGGTGCTTTACTTAATAAGGCTGGTCTTAAACTTACTTTTGAGTCTGATAAGTTAGTCATGTCTAAGAATGGTCAATTTGTTGGCAAAGGTTTTTATAATGGTGGTCTGTTTGTTCTTGATGTTGAAATGAATGCATCTACTTCTTCTGCTTATATCGTTGAGTCCATTGATATTTGGCATTCTAGACTTGGGCATGTTAACACTAAATCCATTAAACGCATGAAAACAATGAATCTGTTGCCTAATTTGATTTCTTATGACATGGATAAATGTCAAGTATGCGTGGAAGCAAAGCACTCTAAGAAACCTTTTAAGGAAGTGACCAAAAGGCAAACCGAATTGTTAGAACTTATTCACACCGACTTGGCTGATTATAAAAATTGTGAGAGTAAGGGAGGTAAAAGATATTATATAACCTTTGTGGATGATTGTTCTAGATATACTAAGGTTTATTTGTTAAGGAATAAGAATGAGGCTGAGGATATGTTTATTATTTATAAGGCTGAGGTTGAAAATCAACTTGATAGGAAGATTAAGCGTGTAAGGTCTGATCATGGTGGAGAATACAAATCTGATTTTTTGGTGGATTTTTGTCAGAAAAATGGTATTATACATGAGTTTTCAGCCCCGTATACCCCCGAACAAAATGGTGTAGCAGAGAGAAAAAATAGAACATTAAAGGATATGATGAATGCTATGCTACTATCTTCTGGGTTATCTGATTTTATGTGGGGGGAAGCTATCCTATCTGTCTGTCATGTTTTAAACCGTGTACCTCATAAGAAACTTGATGTGACACCTTATGAGATTTGGAAGGGTTATCCACCTAATTTGAGGTTTCTGAAAGTTTGGGGATGTCTAGCCAAAGTTGCCTTACCTGCTTTTAAAAGAGACAAAATAGGGCCTAAAACCATTGACTCAATTTTTGTGGGTTATGCTTCTAATAGTGCAGCCTATAGGTTCATGACCAAAGATGCGAGTTCGGGTTTTTATGGTAATATTATTGAATCTAGAGATGCTGTTTTCTTTGAGGATCTTTTTCCTTTGAAACCTTCTTTAGGGCAGGACTTGACCTTTGATGATTCTTCCCATGAGGATAATGATGGTAGCTCCCCAACCCATGTTGACACATCTAGTGAACCATCAATAGAACCGAGAAGGAGTAAGAGACCAAGAGTAGAGAAATCTTTTGGGCCTGATTTTCTTATGGAGGAGGATGGGAGATATTTAGATGATGAGTTGGTTGACATGTATATTGTGGAGGAGGATCCTAAGACCTATGATGACGCTATGAGATCAGTTGATGCTTCCTTGTGGAAAGAAGCTATTGATAGTGAGATTGAGTCCATTATGTCTAATCATACTTGGGAAATTGTTGACTTGCCTCGTGGATGTAAGCCTATAGGGTGTAAATGGGTGTTCGGAAGAAACTCAAAGTCGATGGGACTATTGATAAATTTAAAGCCAGGTTGGTGGCTAAGGGTTTCACCCAAAAGTCTGGTTTAGACTATTTTGACACCTATTCCCCGGTCACTAAGATTGCTTCCATTAGAGTGATGTTTGCTATTGCTTCCATGTATAACTTGCTTGTTCATCAGATGGATGTGAAAACTGCGTTTTTAAATGGTGATCTCGATGAAGAGATTTATATGGAACAGCCTGATGGTTTTATAGTGCCTGGTCAAGAACATAAAGTTTGTAAACTTGTTAAATCTTTGTATGGACTTAAGCAGGCACCGAAACAATGGTATGAAAAGTTTCATAGTGTGATTGTTTCTCTTGGTTTTAGAGCTAGTGATGCTGATACATGTATCTATGTGAAATCCAATGCTAGTGGTAGTGTTATTATAACACTTTATGTGGATGATTTACTTATCTTTGGCACTTCATTAGATGTTATTGATTCTACTAAAAGCATGCTTAAAACTTCTTTTGAAATGAAAGACATGGGTGAGGTTGATGTCATTCTTGGTTTAAGAGTATTAAAGACTAGTAAAGGTTATTGTCTTAGTCAAGCTCACTATGTTGAGAAAATTTTAAAGAAGTTTGGTTATTTTGATGTTGAGCCTGCTAGAACACCTTTTGATGCTAGTGTGCACTTAAAAAAGAATTTATCTGAAAGTGTGGATCAAGCTGGTTATGCTAAAATCCTTGGTAGTGTCATGTATCTTATGTGTTCATCTCGTCCTGACATTGCATATTCTGTTGGGAGATTGAGTAGATATACTCATAATCCCGGTCATGATCATTGGAGTGCATTAGTTCGTTTGCTTAAATATCTTAAAGGTACAACTGAGTTTGGTTTATCTTATTGTGGTTATCCTCCGCTTTTGGAGGGATATTGTGATGCTAACTGGATCTCGGAGAGTAAGGATATACACTCTACCAAAGTGGTTATGTTTTTACTTTAGCGAGAGCAGTTGTATCTTGGAGGTCATCCAAGCAAACGTGTATTGCGAGATCAACAATGGAATCGGAGAATTTATAGCTCTCGAATTGGGTGGTCGAGAAGCGAGAATGGTTGAGAAGTTTAGTAGCGGACATTCCTCTTTGGCCAAAGCCCGTGCCATCTGTGCCGCTACATTGTGACTCGCAATCTGCCATTCATGTAGCCAAGAATAAGGCTTATAATGGCAAGAGTAGGCATATACGCCTAAGGCATAATATTGTTTGTAACTTGATCAAGTTTGGTGTTATTTCTTTAGATTATGTGAGGTCGGAAAGTAATATTGCCGATCCACGACAAAGGCCTTAAACAGAAACTAGTTTGAAAACTGCTAAAAGATGGGATTGAGCCCACCTACGTAGTGCTTTTGCGATGGATACCCAACTGGATTACCGTTTCAATGAGGTCAAACGAAATCGTCGAGCATTGCTTGTATTCTTTTACTTTGATGAATAAAGGAGGTTATTCAGTTTATCCCTTTTAGCATGTTTGTTTACTGCAGGGTTAGGTTGGACAGGTGGTAGTCCTTAATGAGTTCCATATCTCACGGTTTGAGTGGTGTGTGCAGTACACACTTGATGGACTCACCTACGTGATTGTGGAGTGTTGGCCGCCTCCTATGAGAATAGATGTGGGCTATTCTCTAATGCAATCATGAGACAGGGTTTTTCATGGGGCCATAAGTTACTCGAGGGAACTGTTCTCATCTTCATCCTTTTTCAGGTTCAAGACTATGTTCACCTGATTATAGCTTTTCTTATTTTTCTTTTGTTTTCTTAAGTTTGGACCAAGTGGGGGATTGTTGGAGTTTTGGTTGCTCCAAAGCTTAAGTAAAACAACACTTATCCCACATTGGAAGAATAGTGGGGGAGTGTTGTGTTTATATATGGAAGAGAGTTAACAAGAGTTAACTAGACTATAGTGGGTAGACTATAGTCTCCCCACGCGCGCGCCGCCGCCGCCGTCCGGCCGGCTCGTGCTCGTGACACGTGACACGTGCGCGGTGAGATTTTATTCCGCAATCAATACAAATTCATTACACGATTTATGACCATTTATTCACAGAATCAATGGCATTCATTTTTATGACTGTTGGAGGAGCCTCTTGTTTGCTATAAAAACCTTCTATCTCCTTCAGTTTTATACACACAGAAAACTACAAAACTTCTTCTTCTCTATTTCGTCTTTTCTATACTATCAATATTGAGAGCAGTTCCCGCTTCCGTCCTTGGTGTGCAACATTGTGCGGAAGGAGGCGTTAACCCTGGAATCGGTGACCACGGAACCCAAGGAGCACCTGTGTGGGGATCTAACTGATTTAGGGCAGTGTCTTACACGGCGTCTCGATTAAGGGTTGTTTCGGATCAGCTAAGTTCAATTTCTTTCAGTATCTTCATCGAGTTCTTTATGTTAAGGTACTGTATATTGTTTGCATTTTTTTAAAATTAGATATGGGGTAACTCTTTCACTTGGATATATTAATTATGTGCGTCATATGGTAGACTAATATGAAACCGAGTCTGGGGATTTCATCGTGGACTAACGCATGTTTTTCTCGTCCCCTGTTTTCGTTTTAGGATTGCATTTTTGTTGAAAATGCAAAGTTAGAACCGTTTTGTGTTGGTTTCACTAAGTAGATCATCTTCTTCACTTCTAAAGATTTTTTAGCTCTCTTATACGATCCTTTTACCCGTACTTACGTTGTGACTTTTTTTCATGTCAATTTTTACTTTATGGCAGTATAACAAACACCACGAAGCAAAGAAGAACTTCGGAAAGAGGCATAAGAGAATTGAGTTGTTTTCTGTAGGTTGAATCAAACTAGATTTAGAGATGTGACATTCTTAGTTATTAATTTTCAGCTTTCACGATGTTGCCTTGTATGTTCACAGCAAAATGTTTTCACATTTGGTATGTTCGACTTTATATATATCGGTTTCGATTCGTGTTTTACCTAAGAAAAGTATATAATTTGTATAAAATTGACTTTCATACGTACATATTACTCCATCCATCTATAAATATAATTAAAAGTCTCCTCTAAAATGGCTATTAAACGCCAAGCGGACAAATCCAAGTAGGACTAGAAAAAGCCACCTAGACATCTACTTCCCACGTGGAAAACCCGTCAAATGCCATGCTATGTTTCCTGCCTGTTAAGAAAAACCTGCATAATTAAATAATTAATAGACTAAACGGCTTACTAAAGCTACCCAAAAATTGTACCTCTGTTCCTTCATCTTCTTCCTCGCCCAACGGTTTACTCCATTGAAAGCCCCTATTGACTGCATACTAATTATAATGTTTCCGTTATCAAACTCTTCCGAGCCCACAATGATTATATTTCATAAAACAGTTCCAAAAACAACTCTTATTCTTAACCCTCTTCGTATACCTGTATCCGTAACCGAAATAGCCATTATTGACCATCGAATTACAACATTATCCCCCAAATTTCATCTATTCTATATTAAAATTCATTCATATTCATCTCCGTATTGAAGTTTAAATCGAAAAACACGTCTATTACTTCGAAACCATCAGCGTCTTAGCACGATCTCAGACGGAATCGCAATGGAACAACAAACCATTTTTGGCTGAATTACGATCTGTGAGTGTGGACAGCTTTGTATACCCCTCCGTTGTTATTCGAATCATCACGGAACGAGTTACTACTCTTTCAAATTGTGAATTTGGTTCATATTATATCCCACAGGTATCTAGCTACCTACACAACCTTCAAAATATCATTTCCCCCAATTTCAGCTTTAGATCGTTGCCGGTGATGGCCAGTTCTTGGATCCCCTTGGCACGGTCCATTATCGGTTCTACCCGCCCCACGGCCACCGTCACGAATTGCCAGGCGCTTCTTGTGTGTGGCTTTGGTGGCGATTCCGGCTACGTACCGCCTCTCACCGAAGTCTCATATCGCTTTAAATTATTGCGCCTTTTCAAATCTCCTTCTTCTCACTTAACTCATACATTGATGACAATAATTGTCATCTATTGTTTACCTCCCCAAATAGATTACCCCTGACAATATGACCCATATATATGTTATGCTTGAGAATTTGTCACTTTTTGGCACAAAACATCTATTTTATTCTGTATTGGTTTTGAACATGTAACTAATTTCCTTATATCTCATTGAGATCAAAAACTAATTGCTTATAACCATTTGGAGTATTATCCTTGGTTTGATGGTGGAAAGAAGGTGCTATGTTTGCTGACATTCTGAGCCACGATTTGCAGTTGTGTCGAAAATTCATCCTTCAACAGGCACGTTAAGCTCTATCTAATCCCCTATAGCTGATCGTACTGGACTGATTGTTTGTACTTACTTGTCTTTTGTCTGTTATTGCAGTACCGTTTTGCAAGTACTGAAAGCACTCTTGACTGCAATAACTTCAACAAAATTCAGAGGTATGCGAAATATCCTTTTTCACATCCGTCAATCTATCTGCTTGAATATCGTACTAACTTTTGATACTTACTATGCATTTTTTTGATGCAAAATTCAGAGGTATTCTTACTCAGAACTTTAGTTTGCTGTATTTGTATTTAACTGTCTGTTATTGCAGTACCGTTTTGCAAGTACTGAAAGCACTCTTGACTGCAATAGCTTCAAAAAATTCAGAGGTATGCGAAATATCCTTATCACATCCGTCAATCTATCTGCTTGAATATCGTACTAACTTTTGATACTTACAGTGCATTTGTTTGATGCAAATTTCAATCTTCAATTGATTTAGAACAATACCCTTTTCATAGTTTTGCGTAAATTTCATAAAAAAGTTTGCTTTTGTATTAATTCAGTCTTATAATTGCGTAATTTTGCTGCATTTTGTTAAAAAAGATTGTGTTTTTGTAAGAAAATTGTATGGAAAAGATGGTATCAATGACTCCTGATCAGTTTAGGAAAGTCGGTATGGGTAGTATGGGTGTTGTTCCATCTCCATTTTTTAATCCTAGACCTGAAAGATTCAGGTTAGTTTACGAGGAAGCGAAGCGAGGTTGTCGTCTTTTCAACAGGATAAGGATAACGAGGTTAATGTTCAAGTAGTTCTTAGATGCAGGTGTGTTTTTATTGTTCAGAATCGTTGTTGTTTATTTAATGTTGTGGTCTCGATCATTTATTTATTTGTTTACGTTTTTTTATTGTTTCTATGCGGTATTTTAATCAAAGGTAAATAAACGATCTAGAACGGTGGGAGAGAGTATTTGTGTTGTTGGTTCTGGTAAGAATTTTGGATTTATGTTTTTGTAAGGGTTTTGTGATTCGTAGTTGTGCTTCCTGCTGAAAATTTAGGTTAGTTAAACTAATACTCTCTCTGGCTTAGTCAATTGTTTACTGTTTTTATTCGCTGTTATTGTGAAGGGTATTTTAGTCAAAGGTAAACAAATGATTGATAATGAGAGATGAGAGAGTATATGATTTCAGGTTTGATTAGGGGGTTAAGAGATTTTTCTGAATGGGTAAATGTGGAATGAAAACTAAAGAGATACTTCTATATTACGGAGTTACGAGTAGTACTATTGATTGAGGAAGAGGGAGTATATGATTTGAGGTGCAATTGTTTTTCATTTGCATGATGTAGTTGAAGCAAGAAACTTTGTTGGTTATAATGAGTTCATGATAGGGAACTCAAAATACAATAGGTGAACCTTTGAGTTTGAGTTTGATAATGCCATCATATAAGTTAGAATACCTTTTTGTCGTTTTGAACGGAACTAGATTTGGAAATTGGGCATGGTCTGGTCTTTTAGGGATCAGATATCCAAATCAGCATTTAATTTGAGTCGACTTAGGTTTAGGTCACTGATGGCCGGGTTGTTATTGCCATTTCAAGTTAGAGTTTCATTCTTGGCTATTATTGGCCAAATTTATTTGCTGACATCTTGATGTTGTTATTGTCATTTCAAGTTACAGTTTCATGTTTGGCTATAAGTGGCCACATGACATACTCTAAATCATTCCCCTAGCTTATTAAACAAATTATTGTGAAAAAAATTATTAATTCAAAGTTTAAGCAAATGCACCACCGCTGAGAGCATGGACAGTATCGAGACAATGAGCATCTCTGCTACAAGTAATTTTCACTTTTTAACCATTACTTTACACCTTTTACGGTAACTCCTGTTACTTTACCATAAGGAAGGATTAACTTGGCAAAATTGCTTCTTCATGCAAAGTTATATGCACCAAACAGTTTTATGTGACCAAATATATCATACAACAGCCAAACTACGTAGTTGCCCACTGGCCACCCTGAATATGTTTAATGTAACAGGGAAATTTATAAAAGGCTGAAGTTTCGGCCCCCTAATGAACGTTGCGAGTTTTGTGACGCCGTTGTTTGGATGGAAGAATCTGTTGGCGAGCCTTCAAAGAATAGTCGCCCCAAATTTAATATTTGTTGCCTGAATGGGAAAGTTAGGCTCCCTCTACTGAAATACCCTCTTGAACTATTGAAGGGGTTGTTAGATCCAGAAGGGGGGGCCACGCATATGACACAATATACGTCTTCACATCCATGAGAGGCACTTCTGACAATGCTGTTATACAACAAGCAAGAAATTTGTATTGCCAGAAGGGCAAACAAAACACACACAATAAACATAAAAAAAAAAAGACCATGTAAAGCAAACGACCAATCAAAAGCAGAAAACCCGTGTTTCCACGGGTCACAAAACTAGTTTCACTTTTATTGTCCTAATTTTTATTTGGAAAATATTTTAAAAATAGGGGTAAAATGACAATTCTACCCCTTCATTAAAAAGTTTGGGGTCAATATCATTTTGATAGAGTGAGTGATAGTTGAAAGATTAGGGGTAATATTGGTAATCCACTAATCACCATGCCAAATTTAGAAAGAGGACAATTAATTTGAGATACATTTTGAAAAGAAATACAACAAAAGTTAAATAAGGTGTAATTATTAGCTAAGGATGATTAGTCATCATGTAAAATATGTTTTGACTTTAATAAATTAAGAGAAATGAAGGAGGAGAGTTCTCCTTCAATTCTCTTCTATTTAGGAGATTTATTAAGTTTCTTGCCCTTTATTTTCAATCTAAATAAATTTAAGTATTTACGCATTGGGTTACGTATGAGCGTATCTTAATCATAAAAATGTCTGATTATCATTGGGTCAGGTTTTATTCGGGCGGAATTGAAAATAGTAGGCTATTTCAGGGTTATTTTGGGACGAGTTTTGGTTGGTTTTGCGGATTGGATAATTTTTTAACGGGTCTAGATACTGACAATCTTTTGTCTAACAATGTCTTCATTCTATATTATCATTTATTTCCTCTAATTATTATTTATTTTTATAATATTCTTAAAAGACCTAAATTCTAACCCCCTATATCCCACCACTTAAATTCGTTCTTTAATAATCTGTTACACCCTTCGTCTTCCATCGATAATTATCCTGTGTCTTCCCAAGTTTTTAATTATAACATGCACTTTCAATTTGCCATGATGAAAATAAACGGTTATTTATTAAATCCATCATTTTATTCTTACTCTAAATAATAATTTACGTTACATAGTCGCAAAAATTGGCAAGCAAATCTTAACCAAAAAAAAAAAAAAAAAAATTGGCAAGCATTTGTAGCCTCGAGCTAATATGATATTCTTATGCCCTCTTATAAAATAAAATTACAAAAATATTTACAGATAAAAGCCATAATATAGTCCTTAACATAAAATTAAAAGAATTCCGTGCATTGCAAAAGATATAAAACTAGTTTATGTTTCAAAACTTCATGAAAATACAAATACTTTAACTTAAATGTCAAGGCATTGTTTATAAATATGAATATTTTAGATAAGCGTGTATTAGAAACCCAAGGGAAAAGAATAGGAAGCCATAAATGAAACACCACAAGAGTTTGAGAGGAGATTTGTCCCACATCAGAAAAGTAAGGAGATTATGGTATGTTTGTTAGGGATTCCACCCACCACTTAGTAACAAAGCCTTGTACTTTTGGGTTTAAGTGAGGATAAAATAATGGGCCCAAAGGTACACTCTGACTCCCCGCGATAATGCGGAATATATAACTAATAAATTTAAGCGGAAGTTATGAAATTTTAAAAACTTTTTATTACTAGTTAAAGTTTAACATGCGGGAGTCACTATCAGAAATGAAATAAGTGCAACGATAAGCAAATTTAAGTTATTACAAACCAAGTCTTGCAAAATAGGGGGGAAATATATCCCACGAATAACAAGTCTAAATGGTGAGTCTAAGCATAACGATAGAAAAACAATCGAACAGTCAAGGTACTCGCTAGCTCACAGATGTATTCACCCCATAAATGCACCAACTAATACTTGTCATTCATGTAAACATGAACGCCACAGTCAGTGGGGAGTAACTAAAGCTTCTCCCAGCCACATTATGTCAAAACACAGATAAGGAGGAACATATTAGAACATAATAAATATAACTATTTGATGTAAGCATTGAGACATAATAATAGCATTCAAAACATGTGTAGTCAACCATAGATAAGGCATATGATACATACATATGAGACAATCCGACCAAACTGTCATAAATGATAATACAACTATAAACACGCATGGCCATATGAATGGTATGATACAAGAAGGTTAGAGTGAATGATAATTAGACTTATATGACACAACACAAGTATCCGGCTAAGAGGCTACCTTTAAAGCATGTCCAAGTCACAACACACAAGTATCTGGCACATAGGCTACCTTTAAAGCATGTCCTAGACACAACACACAAGTATCCGGCTCAGAGGCTACCTTTAAAGCATGTCCAAGACACAACACACCTTACTTTGAATAATAATGAACAAGGGAATATAAATGATAATCTTAGTGACACAAGCATGATAAATTAAGAGTAAGTATGCATTCAAGAAGGTAGAACAACTAGATCATCCAATCTCATATTGACTTGACTTAAAGTGTAAGACATATACTAAGCATGGACTTAAAAGACAACAGCCTAGACTCCAACCTCCTGGTAGGACGACGATAATAATACGGTCCTAGTCTAATCCTGTGTAACACCCCCTAATACCAGGGTGCCTTACCAGGACCACCCTAGCATGAGAGACCGTCACCATCTCGGTTGCCCGAGGTTAGTATATCAAAGTTACCAATCCAAAACACAATTATTAAAGTATAAATGATTAATGGTTACATGTTCCAAAATCCAAAAACCAAAGTAAATGTTACTAATGTTCAACAACTAAAACTGAATGATAAATTTGTTGACAGCGGAAGCTAGACTCGAGTGATGACTCCCCATGACGGCCCCATAGCTAGTAAACATCATCACCTGTGACAATCTGCTCACCATCACCGAATGGATCACCACAGATTTTATGAAACAACAACGGGGTCAAATACTGTATAATCAAGATTAGACAAGTATGAAAAGACAAACAGCTGGTCATCATCCACCTCCAACTCCCAATCACAATAAATAACCGACTAAACACTAAAGTGTGTAGCCCTGCCAGTGGGGGACCACAGCCGTACCCACCTAAGCCCCGCTCTCAACGAGTGATAACCATGTTCATTAATGTGCACATCCCCTCCTCTGGCGGGTTCCACAGAGGGCAAAACTAGGGCGTAAAGCCACTCCCGCAAGTGACTCCACTCAGCCGAGGACGCAACTCGCGAATATTACCATCAACCATCATAACTCCAACACCCAATTCCAAACAACAATTAGCAGATAACCACAATATCAAATCATACAACAATCACAATGAAATCTTATAACAATTAAACAATAACCGTGTAGGAAAACCCTACATTAGCTCAACTGCAATGAGACACACAAGCAAGCTAGAGTGGCTCCTCTACGAAGTCCTCACCTAACAACAATTATATAATTCCAAATACCATATGGAAAAACCCCTTTTCCCCCAATCACAATTTAGGGCAAAACCCTAAAAGACAAAACAATGAGATCAAAGGCTTACCGACACGAAAGATGCAATGAATGATGAAGAAGACTCACTAACGATCCATACACTTGAGAGAGATTTGGAGAGGATTAGAGTTACGTTGAATTGTTTAGGTTTTGTAAAACTTATTTGAAACTGTTAAATGCGTCTTAAATAACTCTAATCCTTTCTAAATCAAACCGCGGAATTAATACCCGACAGACCGGATACTCGACCGAGTATAGAGCATACTCGGCTGAGTATCCTCTACTCGGTCGAGTATTCCCATACTCAGCCGAGTATTCCTGGGCAGTAAACTGTCTAGAAACACACGACACCCTTACTCGGCCGAGTAACCAATATTCGGCCGAGTTACAGACTTAGAAAACTGTACTATTACAGTCTTCCCTCCTTAAAAAGAACTTCGTCCCCAAAGTTCACACTATACTCACAAAAAAAACTAACAAGAGTTAAACAACTCCCACTACATAAAACAAAACACCCAACACAACTAACCAGATGACACAAACATAGCTAAACCAACTTAACTAACTCAAAAACAAACATGCGACCATATCCTACCCCCCTAAAAAGACAACAGTTACGTCCCCATAACCAAACATACCTGATCAAAAAGGTTGGGTAAACGCTCTCTCATAGCCTCCTCTAGTTCCCATGTGGCCTCTTCCACATTATGATTAGACCAAAGCACATTAAGTAAGACGGTCTCACCCTTCCTTGTCTTGCGTACTTTGCGGTCTAAGATCTCTTTAGGAACCTCAGCATAAGATAAAGACTCATCAAGCTCTATGTTCTCAACCTCAAGCACATGTGATGGATCACTCACATACTTCCAGAGCTGTGAAACATGAAACATGTTGTGGACTCGATCTAAAGCTGGTGGTAAAGCTAACTTGTAGGCCGCCTCACCTACATGATCCAAGATCTCATACGGACCGATAAACTTCTGACTTATCTTACCTTTCTTTCCAAACCTCATCACCCCTAGCTTCGGTGACACTTTCAAGAGGACTTTGTTACCCACTGCGAACTCGATGTCCCTGCAGTGCAAATCTGCATAACTCTTTTGGCGATCCTGAGCCGCTTTCATCTTTTGACGAATTAGTCGAACTTGCTCAATCATATCTTGCACCATCTGTGGTCCTAAAACCACTGCCTCTGCGCTGTCATCCCAACAAACCGGACTTCGGCACTTCCTGCCATATAAAGCCTCGAACGGTGCCATCCCAATACTCGTATGATAGCTGTTGTTGTTGTTGGAGCTTGTGTCCTCCACAGTTAGTGTGATAACGTATATAAATCTCTTATAGGTTCACAAGGGTATACTTTGTATTTTATCAGTTGATTAACGATTACCTAATAACGGTTGGCTTGCTGGAAAGTTTTACGTTATTATCATACTGATGGCGGTAATCAACTGGTCCCTAAAAGTCACACCTAAAGGATGTGTTTGAAAGATGTGATTATAGAAATGTAATCACATTGATGCCTAATATGACTAAAAGGTTAGTCTATGTATTTGACTAAACAGTTAGTTAATGTGATGATGAGACGATTATTTAATCTAATTAAATAATATTAGCTGAGATGAATTAACTGTCAATTCCTAAATTGAATATAATATGTTATATTCATTAATGTATATAATGTTAGCTTAAACGAATTAAGATGTTAATTCATAATTAAACATAATCGGTTATATTTAATTAGCTAATTATAAATATGCGGTATTTATAGTTAAAGTATATATTATACGATATTGTCATAATAAATTATTACAGACCAGTATTAATAAATCGACTGCAAGTTGTTATGTATAGACTTATTAATACGGAATAATATAAATGACAATTTATAAATAATACACTTTATATACATTTTGTAAACTACCAAAATAAGAAGATTAAATCTCCTTATTTTTGGTAGGTGGAAAAACCGAAAATAAGGAGATAATTTCTCTTATTATTTTCGTTTGTTACACAATAAAAGGGAAGAAAATATCTCCCCCAATTTTACTCTAACCTACGCGGTTTTAAAGGGTGAAGGGAGACCATTTTCTTAACCTAATTTTTGACCTAATATTCTCTCATCAAAAATCACACAAAAACCCTAAATTAATTAGTGAATTTGGGGATCTCATTCTAGCAATTTGAGGGGCATTTCTTGGAGCATCTTGGGTGCAACGATTAGGCGAATATCATTTTGATATTGTTCTTAGGCCATTTTTGCTAGGACCAAAGGTTGAATCTTAATCCTCTGCTATTTTGTTTATGCAATTTCATTTATGACTTGTATTCATTATTATAATTTCGTTATAATCCTAATAATCTTAAAGGAAGTATACCGATATTTCCTACAAGTGGTATCAGAGCCGAGGCCACGAAATTATTTTTGATGATTTTCATAAATGAATTAAACAATATTTCGAGAAAAAGAAAAAAAAATTCGGCCGTGTAAAAATTGTTTTTTGCTGTGAGAAATTTTTTTTTTTGCCGATTGGTTTTTGTTTTTTTGATGATTTGTTCCATTTTGATTTATTCATATTATTGTTTAAAGAGGTTAAGATGATAATATGATAATTTGTAGATATTTTGATTTAATGAAAATTAAATTAAAATGTAAATGGAAATCATTTTGTTTGGTGATGTTAACTTTGTTTTTGCTATATAGTTTTTGGCATATATGGTTTTAAATTGTAGTTTAGAATCATATTTCATAAATTTACATGTTTATGATTATGCCAATCTTGTTCTAATAGCAACTATAATCGAATTTGTTCATCTAAATTTTTTTTTTGATTTTAGGGCATAATGCCGAGTGACAAAAGGGAAAAAAAAAAGTTTCTGTTTTTTTTTCGATTTGTGGTTGTGCCGAGAAGAAATTTTTTTTTTCTCGTTTTTGGGCTGTTCACTGTGAGCAGAAAATAAAAATAAAAAATCTGTTTTTCTCTTTTCGGTTTTTGTGGAAATACCGAGAAAAAAGGGCTATTTTTTCTCGTTTTTGGTAAATGCCGAGTAAAAAGAAAAATTTCTGTTTTTTCTTTCGTTTTTGGGATTTGCCGAGAGCAAATAAATAATTTTTTTTTTTTTTTTTTGTTTATTTTGGCCATTTATTATTATCTATAATGAATAATAATTATTGTGAAAAGGTTCACAAATTTGAGATACCCAAATTATTTTAAAGAGGTTTAAAATATTGATGGATTAATTGATATTACAAGATTAATGTGAATTAAGATTGAAATTATTGTGAGTAATTGAGGAATTGTCACATAATTTGATCATTTAAATAGGTGGTTTGGATAAATTACTCTACATAATTAAGGAATTATGTCTTGAATGTTTAATTTATTAGTTGATGCAGTTTTTACTTAGTTGAATGTTTTGTTGAATGGTTTAATTTACTTATTTTTGCAATCGGTTGTAATTTGTAATACCTAGTGTGGCCTTAGTCAATTATGTTTTCGTAATGATGGAAACATAATTTTAATGTAATTTGAGATCTCGTATCTCCGTTTGGTTTTCTTTTATATTATGGTTTTGAAATTAGAATGTAAATAGGTTTATTATGTAATTTTCAAATTGTAATTTTGAGAAGACTAAAGATGGAGATTGTGTTAGAAATCTATATCTCATTACTAAACATATTCGTATATGGATTTAGGATCCTATGAGAACCCTGTTCCCATGAGAACCATGAGAACCTCATGTTCAGAACCTTTGTACCAAACGTTCAGAGGGTAAACAACTCATTTACATCCCACCGCGTTATTGTATTCAATAAGCTAGACTTTGCCGTTCCTTCTCTTATAAAAGTCCCTACGTTCTACTCCCCAATTCAAAATCATCTGCGTACTTTTTTTACTTTTTATATGACTTTTTTTAATCAAAGGTAAACAAATTATTAGGACGGAATGGCTATGTCTTATATACCACTGTATTCTTCTTACCATGTCTTGCTTTCTTGTATTTCTAACACCCGTATCTATGCAAATCAAATTAATTAAGTTAATCAAATCAAATAGAGGAATGTAAATAAGATAATATCTGCTAATCATTGTCATATTAAAAGTCAATGTAAATTAAAAGATCCTTTAATCCTTTACGTAGACAATTGTATATAAATATGTATCTAACTCCCTATCAATATTATTCATCCAATATTAAAAGCTTTACATATGCATTAGGAATGGATTATGCATTTCGAATTTCGAAATATTGCGTGTGGTGTAAATAATTCGCACAATAAACAGAGTATTCAACATATTCCTTTAATTTCCTCTGCCACCCACAATGTTGTCCCATAGATTACAAGGTTACACTCTTGTACTCATTTGAAATTTTTTGTAGGTAGCTCCTCCCAAATAGATTTTGAAAGAAATACCATAATTATGATATGTGCAATATGGAAAAAGAATTTGTAATCTGTTGATCAACTGGCAATCCTCTGAACCTTTGGTATAAACGTTCTAAACATTTGGAACAAAAGTTCTGAACATTTGGCACAAAGGTTCTGAACATAAGGTTCTCACAGTTCTCATGGAAAGGGGGTTCTCATAGGATCTCAACCCTTCGTATGTGTTACATTTAATTTAGTCATAAAATTAAATACAAATCTTATGCATGCAAACAATAGTAAATATAGAGAAGAAATCGTTTTCTCACCATATGGTTTTCGGATTAAAAGGGCACCAACAAGATCTCCTTCTTGTTAGTTCTTGAGCTACAATTATAAGGATGATCCTCCAAAATCCCAAAGTAGAGATTCTCCTCTTGATTGCACCCAAGATTATCCCTTATCCCCACTAAATAATATTAGCTAGATATTAGTTTAGTAGTGTACCTTAAAAATGATTACTAACACTCATATATTACATTAATAATTTTAGTAATCTTTTATGAACAATTTGAATCAAAAACTCATGTTTTTGATGAAGATTAAAGAGAGAAGAGAGAAAATACATGAACTTTTGCATGTGATATTAGAATGAATGATAATAGACAAAATGAGAAAACTTCTCATCATCAAAAGGAAAGGGGAACCGTGAAAGGGAGGCAATGATGCCAAAACATGGCATCTCCTTTTACTTTTACTCTTTTCTAAATATGTAGGTGTGTAAGCTAGTTTTAGGATAGGCATGATTACATTATTTTATCTCATAAAATAATTCACCCACTAACTATTTCCACACCAATATTTCGGTCCATATACATAAAATGGACTACCATTTTATTTTGTCAATTTGTCATTTGTCACACAATATGTCACATGTAGTATGATACATGTTATTAATTAATTAAATGCATATTTATCACATAAATATCATTTTATAAATTAATTAAATTATATTCAACAAATTGACTAGTGATACTTGATCACATAAATAAAATGGGTCATTTAATTATAATTCACAACATCTTGTAATTATAATCAACCCTTCATTCTTATCTCTATTGTTCCTCAAACAATAAACAATTTTAGTAATAAAGCATTTTATTACTAAAATAAATCTTATTTAATCACATTACAATAAGATATAAATATTCTCTCTCACAAATTGAATTGTTCAATTTTAAGGAATTGATTAACTTGTATCGTCATACAATCAATCAACTTTACGGATAAGGGCATCATCCTTTAGGTGTGACCTTAAGGGATCAATCCCGACCACTACGGTCCCACGGCGATAACGTCAAACTCTAGCAAGCCAATCGTTACCGATTAATGTTGATCAGTTGACTATAAAATGAATCATCCCTTACGTATTCTTAAAATGAGATTTAAACATGTGATCAATATGATCGACAATTGTGATCGCATTATTGTCGGAGGACACATATTCCAACAATCTCCCACTTGTCCTCGACAAGTGTGCATCACCAATTATCTTGTCTTTTTACTATCTCCCACTCAATGCAAGGTGTCTTTCGGGTCGTACTTGCAAGTGATCATATCGAGAGTGGTTTCCTCAATCTAGAGAATAACTGATTGACCAGAATTCATCTACCATAGATACCTTCCGAGCGTGGCCACGCATTTCCTGTTCATTACTCCTCGAGTGCCCCTGAGATATTGTTTTAACCCTGACAAAGGGGTGGACAATTCCTATCGCACTTATTCCCGTTGACTAGCCACAGCCATCATAACCCAAAATATGCCCATTTGACCCCATTTACGAAGGTCGTAGTAACATAAATCAAAGCTAATCTGAAACTATGCCATCTTAGGCGAACAGTCTTTAGTCAAAAGAATCGACTCATTAGAATACTATAGTAGCTCTCGCCACGACCAGGCTTTATAAATTTGCCAGAACTCTATAAGCGGTCACTGCCCGACAAAGTGTTCCTAACAGTCTGCCTATGTGATCGACTAGTCATCTCACATGACTCTATGGCACTTGAACTTGCCATCAATCGTATCACACTCTAGTCACTTCGAGACGTCACCTCATACAAGTGACTATGGGCGAATACTATGTTAATCCGGGTTCACTTTAACGGGGTTCAATATTGTCTCCACAACCCGTTTGGATGTAACAAAGTATAAAGGAGTTTTCAGATTTAAAAACTCGAATGATAAATGTGATTATCATATGAGTAGTCAATACTTGATTACTACTTCATATTCTATAATCCAGTTTGACCTTGAATGTAGTTATTCATCTCAATTCAATTGAAATGACATGACTCATCATGTTAAGCCTATGAGAAGGCTTTTGTTAGTAGGTTTTATAAACATCTTGTACCTTACTCAACCTTACTACATCCTCGTTTTCCTTTGTAATGTATACATTTGCATTACAAAACTTTCTGAGTACGTGTCGAGATCCAATCAAGACATAGGCCCTCTAGCCTTACAATAGCTCCCACTGTTTTCACATGTGTGCAGGACTCATCCTTCTTACACATCTCATGATTGCAAGTATACTCAATTTCCGTTGTAAATATTTCTCATTGTTCTTTATTACCTAGAACGATTTTAGAAAATCTATTTCTTAAATAACATAGCCACAATGGTATCTTAACCATCCTAATGTGTTTTGATTATGGTTTTGTCGGAAACCATGCGCAATCTCAATTGTCAATTGTCACTTGTGTAACACCCTTACACAAAATTGCATCAAAAACACTTTGCATTATATCCTTAATGCTTTTGCAAGCACTTAAGGGTAATCTTTATGGCTTACTTGGTAACTTATTACTTAAATTCGATTTTAAAACAATTCATTATACTCAAATTATATGAAGTGTTATACATCATTACTTATTTAATTGATCCGGCAGCGGAAGCAAATGGGATCAATCAAATATGTTCAACCTGATTGAACTAGTCATGAATCTTATCAACATAAGACTTCTTATTTGACGCTAATATCATGTGGATTTATCTTCATAAATCCGGATATTAAAGATGTATTATAATACTCCATAAGTCTTAGATCATTCCCAATGATCAATGTGTCATCCACATATAAGACTAATTAAAATTTCCGTAACTCCCACTAAACTCCATGTATAAACACAACTTCTCGACTTATCGAGAAAAGTTTTATAACATGATCAAAACATTGATTCCAACTCACTGATGTCCTACTTAAGACCCTCTCTTAAGTTTCACATTATCTTAGGATTGTAAGAATCTATAAAACTCATGACATGTATTGAATACATTCCTTCTAATTGAAGAAGTGGGTTTTAGATTCACTCGCTATGTATTTCATAATGAAACACAATCCCTAAGAAGATCCAAATAGACTTAAACATTTCAACTAGTGCAAAACCCTTTGCTACCAATCAAGCTTTGAAATCTCTCTTTATTAGTGCAAAACTCTTTGTCACTAATCAAGGCTTTAATTTCAGATTTTTATGGCTCTAAGCCTTGTATTGAGTTGTGACTTATATACTCTCATGTAAGTCATATATTCATTACTTTCCAGAAGTAACTTGAATCAAACAATTTCTTTGTAAGTTGTAAGCTCTTTACTTTAAGCTCTTTGTGTCAAATTAAAAGTAACACTAATTCATCATCTTCAACAAGTGATGGCTTTAACCTCCAAGGTTTTGAAGAAACAACGTCTTACACAAAACGTCTCATGTAGCCAAGAAAGACCAGTTTCTTGCGACATAACATTCTTTGTGGCATTCTTTGTGGCTCTTGAATAATTTCTCCCACTCTGTCTTCTAGAAATAAACTTGTATTTTAGAAAGACAGCTTCACGAGCCGCAAACCCGTCGTACTCGTGATAATTGAAAGGGAAAAATGAGCATTTGTTTCTTGTGAAAACTTACAAATATGATACCCTATCATTTCATATCTCATATGATTTGTTTTAGATTTAGTGGAAAAATAACTTAGACAAAATATAAAATCCCCAAAAGGGTCAAGTAACTCAAGGTAACTTGATTGAAGTCGAAACCACATCGAATAGCGTTTGAATTCTTTATCCAACCACACATTATCCCATAATGTATGCTAAGAGAGATTAACTTGTGATACTATATCACATTTCCTTTGGCTTATATTAAAGTCTTCACTTTGATAATCCCATCGCGATTAAATCGTGATTCCTTGAACTCTTTGAAATTCTTCAAAAATTTCTCTATTTATCTTATTAAGTGAATACATTAGCGTCAACTTAAATCATTGATAAAAGTAAATGATCAACCTATTGTGTATCAATGATTTACATTCTCGATCTCCTTTTCAACCAAAAGGCACGAGACATCTTACTTTGAATACAAGATACGCATATACCATAAGATCTAATGGTTTCAAGAGTACTCGATAACTCTTTGCGTTCATCATTCCAGAATCTTAGGTTTGATCTTGGGTTACCAATTTGAGTCTTGCATCATCTTCATGATATATTATTCTAGTTTGGTTTAGAATATAATCACCTTGATAATGGGCTAGCCATACATCAAATCGTGGTGTATAGGGCCACAAAAGTGAAACCTCTTTTGTATGTTACCAAGTTTATATTCTTATTTAGAGTTTATTCACTTAATAGTCACAATTAAGTACAACTCTAAACCCCAAAACTAGATTGAGTACACAATGACACTATCTCTCAACATTATTGTTGCTAGTCGTTATATTCTAGTCATTCTATGTATCGCATACAATGATGAAAACCACCATCGGTTTCTAATATTGACGAAATGGTACTAGCAAAATTTATGTCAATCAAATAAATAAAGAACTAAGTCTTATTAGATGTGCCACAACTAACTTGCTTATTCTTTAATAACTTGGGGTAGTTTCCTTTCTAGTGTCCAACATTTAAGACAATGGAAACTTAATTGGTCGGGATTGATAGGTTTAGTATCGTCATTCTCAATAACTTTACTTTTAACATTACCTTATATCAATTCCATTTACTTCTTGAACCTTGTCCTTTTCTTAACGGTTTAAGAGAATGCTCCCACTCAATTCAAAGAATCTTTACTTAGAGAAGCAAAGTTGAATCTTATGAAGACTACTCTTCAATTCAATCGTTTTAGTCTTAAAACTTTCATTGAAGTGGTTGCGTTATTTTGGTCAATTACGAATTCTAACAAATCTAATCACCAAAACAATTTATCGCTTCAAGGTACTTAATTTAATTAAGCATATGAGAAACAGTTCATTGTAAGTAGATATGTTAGTCAAGAATCAAAACCTGTTTGATAATGAATAACTTTAATCTATACTCTTTACAAGAGATCCTTAGCAATGGTTCATTTGATGTTTTAGAAGCAAATTCATATTTGTCTTTAGTTACGATGTTTTAATGGAGATTTGAATCAAAAACGAAATGATATCGTATATGAATTGTGGTAAAGAAATAGAACAATGTGATAACGGAATAGTGTAAAACTTAACATTTCTCGTTTTATTAATACTTGTAAATAACAAGTAAAGCATTTATATAGTGACCTCTACCCAACTATGATAAATGATTCCAAGATCCAAGTTCATATTAACTTGGGCATCGTTAAAGCCGAATACAATCCTCATCAATATAACTCGGTGGATTAACTCTTTAATCGATTCTACTTTTAGAACTCTTGGTCGATAAAACTACATTAATATTTTATCTTTAGCCCGAAACACATCCGGCAACCGTCGAGAATACTTTCTTTGAGTTCAACCCAAATTTCGAATAAATGTGTCCATGATCCAAATTTACATCAACTTGGGCATCGGTAAAGCCGAAAACAACCCTCATCTTTATAAATTCGGTGGGTAGACATTTATCACCCACTTCACCAACGTAACAAGGTTTGTCTTACGGTAAAGCCTCTCAACTCCTCAAAACCGGTACTTCATGGGTTTCTACTTTTTTGTAAGGCTAAGTCTCAATTGTTTATTTTAGCGAGAGTTCATGTCAATTTATTATCTATCACGTTTTAAGTGAACTAAAGCGGTGAACTAAGATAATTGTAATTGACACGGTCGATAAACTCGATAGAATGATAATGCATGTTTTAGTTATGGCGATTTAGCGATGCATGTAACATATAAATAAAATGCAAAGCATAAAAATAAAATCCTAGTATGGCCTTCCTAAAATAGAAAATCTAATTAACTATTACATATTCGGAAACCAACTCCATTGGTCCCTTGAACTTCGGTTTAGGCGCACATCTCGAGGTAACACCGTCTTTATGTATCGTCTTCCTTGAGTGACACCGTCTTCAAGGAACTCCGGAATAAATAAATTACATAACAAATTACATAATTTCCTATTATACATTTGTAATTAAAATAAAATAAATCTATTAAATTACAAAACGGTGATACGAGATCACAATAAATTACAACCGAATCGATATTCCCATACATTTCGGGTAATATCAATTAAAACTAAGACCATACTAAGTAAAAAATACATAATTCAAAATTACATAAAATAAAATTATGACAATCATAAATAAAATGCAGCATTATAATATGTATGAACATGCCCAATTTTATGCTAAATCGCCTTTAAAGAGCCAATATCGTATATCAAACGGTTTTTACGGATTTGCGTGATTCAACCTTTTAAAATCACAATAAATTATATAAAATCATATTTATGCACAAGTTAATTACCTTAACCAACTTAGGACTCAAAATTAGTCTCCACTAACTTATGACAATAATTAACTTATATTTCTTAATATTGTTCATAAAAGGACTTAAAATTACAAAATAAAGCCATAAACTTCAAATAAATCACAAAAATTTCAAATAAATTTGAAATTTAAACTCATGAACATTCTGGAAAAATACCATGACACTCATAATGTTAAAAAAACTTAGGTTAAAATTTCGAAAATTATCGGGAAAAACAATGTTGCGGTTTATCGGATTTATCAAATATTGTCATAAAAATAAGAAAAAATTATATTTATCAACTTTTAACTTTTAGATCTGAAAAAGATAATAAAATGCAACATGTGACATTTTTCCTTAGTCATGAAGTATGTTTTAGCAATTATTCACTAATTAAGTCACTATTTATGCTATTTTGCATCAAAAATCCATAAATCATGCATGAAGACTTCATTATAGCCTATTATTTTACATACATCTTGTAAAATTGCATGTGACAACATACTAAATTTCAATGACCAGATTCGAAATATTTCTCGTATTAACCTATTTTTCATTTAAATTCGATTTTTATCATGAAAAATCCATCTTTCGAGCATAAGAACTCCAAAAATTTTGACAATATCCAGATCATCTAAAAATAATATATGTGAAATCATATCCAAAAACCATTGGAAAATTCGAAGTTTAGCTAATTTTAGTTCGAAAATGACATTTTTATCATAAAATCACATTTTAATGCCATTATTATATAAAATGAACAATAAAAAATCCATAAATTAACCAAAATATCCTAAATACATTGCCAGAAACTTTAACATGCATAATGAATTTCGTGATATATCATAATAAACACAAATTTATAAGTTTTATATGTTAATCGTATAACTCGGAAAAACAATAACCGATTTGCATGAAAACAACCTAAGGCTCACGATACCGCTTGTTAGAAATCTATATCTCATTACTAAACATATTCGTATATGTTACATTTAATTTAGTCATAAAATTAAATACAAATCTTATGCATGCAAACAATAGTAAATATAGAGAAGAAATCGTTTTCTCACCATATGGTTTTCGGATTAAAAGGGCACCAAAAAGATCTCCTTCTTGTTAGTTCTTGAGCTACAATTATAAGGATGATCCTCCAAAATCCCAAAGTAGAGATTCTCCTCTTGATTGCACCCAAGATTATCCCTTATCCCTACTAAATAATATTAGCTAGATATTAGTTTAGTAGTGTACCTTAAAAATGATTACTAACACTCAAATATTACATTAATAATTTTAGTAATCTTTTATGAACAATTTGAATCAAAAACTCATGTTTTTGATGAAGATTAAAGAGAGAAGAGAGAAAATACATGAACTTTTGCATGTGATATTAGAATGAATGATAATAGACAAAATGAGAAAACTTCTCATCATCAAAAGGAAAGGGGAACCGTGAAAGGGAGGCAATGATGCCAAAACATGGCATCTCCTTTTACTTTTACTCTTTTCTAAATATGTAGGTGTGTAAGCTAGTTTTAGGCTAGGCATGATTACATTATTTTATCTCATAAAATAATTCACCCACTAACTATTTCCACACCAATATTTCGGTCCATATACATAAAATGGACTACCATTTTATTTTGTCAATTTGTCATTTGTCACACAATATGTCACATGTAGTATGATACATGTTATTAATTAATTAAATGCATATTTATCACATAAATATCATTTTATAAATTAATTAAATTATATTCAACAAATTGACTAGTGATACTTGATCACATAAATAAAATGGGTCATTTAATTATAATTCACAACATCTTGTAATTATAATCAACCATTCATTCTTATCTCTATTGTTTCTCAAACAATAAACAATTTTAGTAATAAAACATTTTATTACTAAAATAAATCTTATTTAATCCCATTACAATAAGATATCAATATTCTCTCTCACAAATTGAATTGTTCAATTTTAAGGAATTGATTAACTTGTATCGTCATACAATCAATCAACTTTACGGATAAGGGCATCATCCTTTAGGTGTGATCTTAAGGGATCAATCGACCACCACCGTCCCACGACGATGGCGTCAAACTCTAGCAAGCCAATCGTTACCGATTAATGTTGATCAGTTGACTATAAAATGAATCATCCCTTACGTATTCTTAAAATGAGATTTAAACATGTGATCAATATGATCGACAATTGTGATCGCATTATTGTCGGAGGACACATATTCCAACAGATTGGATTGCTCACTCCCGCTACATGGACCAAGATGGAACATCAAGACAAGTTTCTCGGGTCCAAGGATGGATTCCAAAGTTGTATTTATGTTCATTTTGGTAGATAGGCCACACTAGGACTTTATTTTGTTTTACGTTTTTCCATTCTTATTGCTTTTCATTCACATGATAGTTAATGCATCATATTCCGCCTAAACCAAACCACCTACTAAAATGCATGAAAATTGACTCATATAGAATGAATGTTAGTTTTCATAGACATACAGATGTCACACAATTTTAAGCCATCACCTTAGTTTATTCATTCTCGCATGCTAGATATTAGTTCATTTAAAATCAATTAAAATAAAGTTGATGGGATATTCCTCTAAAACTGAAATTGAGACTAGTCTTTATAGGCCAAACAGCTATGAATCCCTTCTTCGTCGGTAGGCATATAGGACCTTACTCTCCATATGACCCCTTCTACGTTGGGTAAGTAGTTTGTGTTGACTTAGTTTACCTCAACATTATAATCCGAAGAGTTTCTCGTGATTATGATGGACTAAAGATAGAATTTACAGAAATTTATCGACCAAGAATTCTAACAGTAGAATTGGCCAAAAGTTTGGCTAATGAATTTACAGATAATTGAGTCTTGGGATCATTTATATAATTCTTGAGGGAGGTCAATTGTATAAATGCTTGAGTCTTCGCGTTATAACAGTATTGCATTAGACTTAAATCATAACGATGAGTATGCTTATTATACTTTTCTTCTTTTCGCAGTGTAGAATACGTTTTATTTTGATAATACTGTTACAACAAATGGCTGGAAATAACGAAATTCCAATGCCAAGTGCCACACTTGGACGCGAGTCCTGGCTGAAAGCTTTCATGGACCACATGAATCAGTTCACACGTCTGAAAAATGACGGGTCCAACTTTGCGAACTTGGAGGCATCATTGCGGAATGCTGTCATTGCTGACGGTAAGCTCAAGTACTTAACTGAGCCAATACCGGTAAACCCGGGCCCCAATGCAAGAGTTAACGAGTCACTTCCTTATAGTGATTTCATCATGGAAGCGGGTGCGATAAAGAACGTACTCATTTTTGCAATGGAAACCAATTTGCAAAGACGCTTCATTGCCCAAGGTGCAAACAAGATTTTCACCACGCTCGCTAACGAGTTCTCAAAAGCACCGAGAATCGTTACTTATGAGCATACCTGTCGCTTCTTTGATGCGAAACTCCAGAAGGGCCAACCGGTTAGTCCACACATTCTTAACATGATTGAGAATGTCGAGAAATTGGAGGCACTTGATTACAAAATCAGTGAGAGCATAGTCATTGACCGTAAATTACTACATGAATGACATGAAGAAAAGTCCTCATGAGCTACACTCACTTCTCATACAGACTGAGAAGGATATGAAATTGAGCGGGAGCATGAAGCAAGATGTTCTCATGATTTCCAACAAGAATAAAGGTAAGGGCAAAGCTCCCCGCGACCTAACTGTAGGAAAGCCAAAGTTTAAAAAGCCAGGAAACGGTAAGAGTGGTGAGACTAGTGGCTCACAAGGCAAGGCAAAGAGCAAGGGCGGTGACATTGAGTGCCACCATTGTCACAAGACTGGACATTGGAGGAGGAACTGTCCCGTGTACCTTGAGGACATAAAAGCAGGCCGTGTCACTCCTGTTGGTATGTCATCTTATATTCATATGATTGAGATTAACCATGCAAGTTTCGGAACTTGGGTACTTGATACTAGTTGTGGTTCTCATCTGTGTAATCATTTGCAGGGCCTAAAAAACATCACACCTCTCGGAAAGGGTGATGTGGACCTGCGAGTCGGGAATGGAGCTAGAGTTGCTGCAGTCTCGAAGGGAACATACTTAATCCAACTCCCAAGTGGTTTTGAGTTATATTTATATAACTGTTACTATGTACCCAGTTTGTCTAAGAACATTATTTCTATTTCCGTACTTGATAAAGACGGTTTTACATTTTCAATAAAGGATAATAGATGTATTTTCTCTTTCAATGAAATGATTTATGGCAAAGCAGTTTCCATGAATGGAATTTACATCTTAGATCAAACTACAGATATATTACACGTGAATAATAAGAAATTAAAGGTTGGTGACAAAGATCAAACCTATCTATGGCATTGTCGAATGGGACACATAAATGAAAAACGTGTAAATTAAAGAAACTCGTCGAGAATGGGACTATTCCCGCATTCGATTTTTCTACATTTGGCACGTGTGAATCATGTCTTATCGGCAAAATGACTCGAATTCCCTTCAAATATGTTGGAATGCGCGCTAGTGACCTATTAGGACTCATACATACTGATGTATGTGGACCTATGTCAATTACCGCTAGAGATGGCTATAGATATTTTATCACTTTCACGGACGATTTGAGTAGATACGGATATGTCTACTTAATGAAGCATAAAAGTGAGTCCTTTGAGAAATTCAAGGAATACCAGAATAATGTTGAGAACCAACTGGGTAGAAAGGTTAAAGCACTCCGTTCAGATCGGGCTGGCGAATATCTTTCAAATGAGTTTGATCAACACCTTAAAGACTGTGGAATCGTTTTACAGTTAACTCCACCTGGAACACCTCAATTAAATGGTGTGTCCGAACGAAGAAATCGAACATTACTTGATATGGTTCGATCCATGATGAGTCACACGGTAGTACCTGATTCATTATGGGGTTTTGCTCTTTTGTCAGCTGCTCTAATACTTAACCGAAGTCCGACTAAAGCTGTCGACAAGACTCCATATGAAATGTGGAAGGGAACGGTACCTACCTTGTCCTTTATTCGGGTTTGGGGCTGCGAGGCTTATGTCAAGTGGAGACACGAGGATAAGCTCGGCCCGCGATCGGTCAAGACATACTTTATTGGTTATCCAAAAGGAACGTTTGGTCATTACTTCTATTCGCCTACCGAACATCGAGTTTTTGTTGCGGCTAGTGCGACGTTCTTAGAGAAAGAATTTCTCGAGAACAAGTCAAGTAATAGAACCTTCGAGCTGTCGGAGATTCAAGAACCAATAACCGAGGAACAGATGGAGGAAGTTGTTCCTTCAACTGATGATACGGTTAATATTCCTCAGGAACCTAGGAGGTCGGGTAGAGTCTCTAATCCTCCAGACAGATACATTGGTATGGTCGAGGAGAGTGACGTTTTGCTCCTAGAGAGTAAAGAACCCGCTACCTATAAAGGTGCCATGACCTGTTCTGACTCAAAGCTATGGCTTGAAACCATGCAATTCGAGATGGACTCCATGTATGAGAATGACGTATGGGATCTAGTTGATTTACCTAATAAGGTAAAACCTCTACAGTGCAAATGGCTTTACAAAATAAAGCGTTCTGTAGACGGGCAACCAGACACCTATAAGGCACGACTAGTGGCAAAAGGTTTCACTCAAGTGCACGGATTGCATTATGATGAAATTTTTGCACCCATAGTTATGCTGCGTTCCATTCGGATAATCTTAGCGATTGCCGCTTTTCATGACTATGAAATTTGGCAAATGGATGTGAAAACCGCCTTCTTAAACGGTTATTTAGAGTAAGAGTTATACATGGTACAACCCGAAGGTTTCATAGATTCTGAAAATCCTAAGAAAGTGTGCAAGCTTAAGCGTTCCATTTATGGACTTAAGCAAGCTTCTCGGAGTTGGAATCAACGCGTCGACCAGGTGATAAAAGAGTATGGTTTCACTCGATCAGTCGAAGAACCATGCTTATATATCAAGTCGAGTGGGAGCAAAATTGTTTTCTTGATATTGTATGTCGATGACATACTCTTGATTGGGAATGACCTTCCTCTCTTGTCTTTGGTTAAAGGATGGTTGAAGAACCATTTCCATATGAAAGATCTGGGTGAGGCACAACGCATATTGGGAATCCGTATCTATCGAGATAGATCACGACGGACGTTATCACTGAGTCAGGAGTCTTATTTGGATAAGATTCTTGAAAGGTTCAGCATGACCAACTCCAAGAAGGGAAACCTTCCAATGACGTCTGGGATGCATTTGAGCAAGTCTCAGTCACCCATGACGCCTGAAGGGATTGAGCGCATGAGTCGTGTTCCTTATGCATCAGCTATAGGATCAATCATGTATGTCATGATATGCACACGTCCAGACGTGGCATATGTATTGAGTATGACGAGTCGGTACCAAAAGAATCCAGGTGAAACACACTGGATAGCTGTTAAAAACATTCTTAAGTACCTACGGAGGACTAAGGATAGGGTATTGACTTATGGAGGAGATACAAAGCTATGCGCAATCGGTTACGCAGATGCTAGCTTCCAAACGGATCGAGATGATTCAAAATCTCAGTCCGGGTTCGTCTTCACTCTTAATGGTGCTGCGGTAGCTGGAAGAGTTCCAAACAGGATGTTGTAGCAGATTCTACTATTGAATCCGAGTACTATGCCGCTTCGGAAGCAGCAAAGGAAGCTATATGGATGCGTCAATTCTTACAAGGACTTATGATAGTTCCTAGTTCGAATGACCCGATCACCGTCTATTGTGACAATAGAGGTGCCATCTTCCAGGCTAAGGAGCCTAAGCCTAGCAACAAGTCTAGACATGTACATCGGAAAGCTCACCTGATCCGTGATTACGCGGAGCAAGAGGAGATAGTGATTGACAAGATAGCTTCAGATGATAACATCGCGGATCCTCTCACTAAACCGTTGAATTATGATAAGCATGAAGGGCACGCTATTTCCCTGGCAATTAAACGTGTTCCTGAGTTGTAGTAGTTGATTATGGATTCGATACATTATCTTTTTCATATACTATTTATAACTTTATCGTTTTATTTCATATTTTTTTTTTCATGTGGATTGTACCGACAACATTGAACGTCATAAAGTGAACTGAATTACATTATATTTGTTGTGGTCCGTAATCGCCTACATGAGCTGATAACTATGGCTATTATATTGTGCAATCGATTGATGGTGGGTTCAACGAGCCATAAGTCAAACAGTTGGCTGATCGATCACAGATACGAGTTATAACGATATCTCCTAGGACAAAAATTGTGACAACGTAATGGAGTCCTAAATGTTTAAAAACATTCGGTGCCAGGTCGTGGATTGGACGTCCATTGTGTTCCTATAGTCGATTCTTTTGACTATCGACTGTCTCTTGAGATTAAGGCAGTTTTTGGGTTACTTTGGTTTCTTTCTCATGGTCTGCCATAACAGGAGGCTAAGCATATTTTTTATGGGTCATTTCATACTGTGCTTATATCTGCAGGATTCGAGTTGAAGAAAATATCCAACCTTTATCAGGTTTTGTTATTTCTCAAGGCCACTCGAGGAGTTGTAACTGAAATGCATGGCCATGCTCGAATGCTTATCATAACGTATATAAATCTCTTATAGGTTCACAAGGGTATACTTTGTATTTTATCAGTTGATTAACGATTACCTAATAACGGTTGGCTTGCTGGAAAGTTTGACGTTATTATCATACTGATGGCGGTAATCAACTGGTCCCTAAAAGTCACACCTAAAGGATGTGTTTGAGAGATGTTATTATAGAAATGTAATCACATTGATGCCTAATATGACTAAAAGGTTAGTCTATGTATTTGACTAAACAGTTAGTCAATGTGATGATGAGACGATTATTTAATCTAATTAAACAATATTAGCTGGGACGAATTAACTGTCAATTCGTAAATTGAATATAATATGTTATATTTAATTAATGTATATAATGTTAGCTTAAACGAATTAAGATGTTAATTCGTAATTAAACATAATCGGTTATATTTAATTAGCTAATTATAAATATGGGATATTTATAGTTAAAGTATATATTATACGATATTGTCATAATAAATTATTACAGACCGGTATTAATAAATCGACTTCAAGTTGTTGTGTGTAGACTTATTAATACGGAATAAAATAAATGACAATTTATAAATAATACACTTTATATATTGTAAACTACCAAAATAAGAAGATTAAATCTCCTTATTTTTGGTAGGTGGAAAAACCGAAAATAAGGAGATAATTTCTGTTATTATTTTCGGTTGTTACACAATAAAAGGGAAGAAAATATCCCCCCCTATTTTACTCTAACCTACACGGTTTTAAAGGGTGAAGGGAGACCATTTTCTTAACCTAATTTTTGACCTAATATTCTCTCATCAAAAATCACACAAAAACCCTAAATTAATTAGTGAATTTGGGGATCTCATTCTAGCAATTTGAAGGGCATTTCTCGGAGCATCTTGGGTGCAACGATTAGGCGAATATCATTTTGATATTGTTCTTAGTCCATTTTTGCTAGGACCAAAGGTTGAATCTTAGTCCTCTACTATTTTGTTTATGCAATTTCATTTATGACTTGTATTCATTATTATAATTTCGTTATAATCCTAATAATCTTAAAGTAAGTATACCGATATTTCCTACAGTTGTAAGAAAACTCAATCAAATCCAGCCTATCTTTCCAACTCCCACCGAACTCAGAGGCTACCTTTAAAGCATGTCCAAGACACAACACACCTTACTTTGAATAATAATGAACAAGGGAATATAAATGATAATCTTAGTGACACAAGCATGATAAATTAAGAGTAAGTGTAACACCCTCATACTCCAAGTGCCTTACCAGGACCACTCAGGTATAAGGATGTCACCATCTCGGTTACCCGAGGCAATGATATTCATAAGACAATAAAGAAACATATTTAAAAGTAAATAGTTTAAGTGATTACATGATCAAAACCAAAACTAATAAACTGAAATACAACATTCTCAGACGGTCTACTACTAAAACTATCAAAGCTATAAGACACCGTCTGACACAGCGGAAGACTTCTAACTGCCACGTGATGACTCATCCCAGCTATCCCATACGCGTCATATCATACCTGCTCAATAACTGCTCACCACCCCCGAATAGATCACCACAGTTTTTAAAACATTTAAACGGGGCCAGTACTAATCCCACAATTCAATATATCAACAATAAGATAAACATACAGCTTAACCGTCACACACACACACACACAACCACACCAATCCCAACAATCTCAATCACCGATCGTCCACTTTGGACCGACCACCGCCGATGGGGGACCGCAGCCGTACCCACCAAATCCCCGCTCCATATAGTGAGCGATAACCCTGTCCATTAATGTGCACATCCCCTTCCGTGGCGGGTTCCACGAAGGCGAAACTAGGGCGTGAAGCCACTCCCGCAAGTGACCCCACTCGGAGGCCACGCCTCGCGAACCATCAACAACGATCACAACCACAAACACAATACAATTACTATATCAAACAACCAAACATAATACATCAACCAATATCCCATTATGGGACTAATACGAGTAGGAAATCCTACCTGTATGCACACAATCGACGGTCTCTCTACCGCCTGAATCAAAAAGCTTCCTCTATGAACCCTCCTCCTATCATACAACACATAAAGGCTACCAAATCACATACTACACATAAAACCCCCAAATCTCTAAATTAGGGTTTAACCAATTCAAAGGAAAGCCAATAAAAAGGGTACATAGATCTTACCCTCGACGCAAGGAACTCAACGGTATGAACAACAATAAGAACTGATTCTCCAAACTCCGGGAATTGCTAATTATGCGATTAGGATGAAGAACTTGCTTGCTTTCTCTCTTAAACAGTAATTTAGGTTTTGCAAAAGTGATTTAGAATAATGACGACAAAGCTTATATACCTCAATCGCGTAATTAACAAAACCCGAGAAATCTCCCCGTAAAACCGGATACTCGATCGAGTACCCAAGGTACTCGATCGAGTACCCCCCTACTCGATCGAGTATCATAGTTACTCGATCGAGTACCCAATAGGTCAGAAACTATTTTAAAACGCAACTCACCCTTACTCGACAGAGTAAGGGCCTACTCGATAGAGTACCCAGAGACTTATAAATACGGAGTATTACAGTCTTCCCTACTTAAAAAGAACTTCGTCCCCGAAGTTCAACCCATACTCAAAAACAAACATACTAACTCGATCAAGACACAACAACGTGACTAAGAACTCAAAACAAAACTCCAACCCAAACATGAACTCGTAACACCAACTCCACTAACTATTCCTACCTCCACAACATGGCTCACGATATCGTATCAACTACATCATAAACTCTCCCGACACTCATAGACGTCAAACGGTCAAACGGAATGTTAGATTCTACCACTCTTAAAAGGAACTTCGTCCTCGAAGTTTACTCAGACTCATAACATCATCCTCCAACTGTCAACACTATATAAAATATTCTCACACTCTGCAGCATCACACTACTACAAGCACGGCCATGGCCTTTTATAAGTATCATCCACAAAACAAATCCCTCCTTTATGCTACGCTAACACTCTCCTTCCAATTATATTACAACATGCACCACCATGAAACTCTCTTTTATCGCATCCTACTCCTCTTAAGACAAATGTTACGTCCTCGTAACTCACTAATACTAAATCCTAGCTATATCGTCTCATTATCCTCATCACCACCGCATGTCAAAGATAACCACCTATAATCTAAACACTGTCATGCATATATCCAAGGCTCTCTTACTTAAACATTTCTCATAACTCACTCATTCGGCACACCCCTAACCTATACCATAAGGCTCGTAGCAAAATCACCATACTAACTCTCCATTATTTCTTCAAAACAACATACCTCTCTATGTAAAGCACCTATCTCCTAAAAGCATAACTCACGATCCACACTCGTTACGTATACTCACACTAGATCCTCAAGTTCTTTCCTTCATTATCGCAAAACTCAAACGTAACTTAACATGACACTAATTTCCCCAACACCCTACACTCACTGTCTCAACAAAGGATTATGGACCACCTGCATCTTTCATGTCATTACCACACGTGTTTTACGAATCACTTGCCATTACCATGTCCACTAAAGCCTTATCTAGAACAAGATCAAAATTACTGTAACAACTTCTCACAACCGTGTCCCATCAACAGAATATCACTATACTATGACAACAACGAAAACATATACAACTCTATGTATATCATACTCTACCCTCATTCCCAACTTAACCAGGTAAAGAAAACATCAATAAACAAGACAACTGTCTATCTGCACAAACTGAAACTCGCAGGGAACAACATCAAACAAAACAACAATCTATGTATAATCGCTATGTACTTTCGAAAACTCGTATCATAATCATCCCGCCTACTCCACCACAATCGGTGACGGCATCACAACACCGCCACCAACAACCACACATGAGTGCGAAAATACCCGCATCACAACACTAAATATCGTGCCCGGATCACCACCCGAGGCACCACAACCACATCGATAGTCATCACGATTTTGCATACAACTCCCATAAATACGACTCGAATAATTTCTCGACAAGAAAAACTTACTCAAATCCACTTTACTAAATCATAACACAACATATTTTATGAATTAAACAGATAATAACCTCGTGAATATCATCCCCTTACCATATCACGATTGACATGTACCATGAATACGAGACATGGCATAACTAGTCATGCTAAAACAATCAAATTATTACCTTTTTAAACATCCTTCCATTACGTTCTCGTATCCAACATGTATTACAGAAAATTCAGATATCAACTTATAATTATCACACCATACCATTTCTTGTGAGGTCAGAACCTCACACAAACATTTATATATGACATAGACCCATAATCACATCCAACCAGTTAATCCTGATCACGTAAGTTACCACCAGATAAAAGTTACCTCTCACCCGAGCTTAACTCGTATATACCTCATAACATAGTCTCCCCTTCGCATATCCATGACCCTCTGCCAAATGTAGCCACACCATTAATACTCAACTACTAACAACCGCCTCATATAACCACATCCTATACTCTTTCATAACCATACTTATCAATCTTGTCCCTACAAAATCAATCTCTTTAGAATTGCTGCTTTTCTAATATACCGTCACCCTTAATCACTAGTCACAAACCATAACACTACCACTGTCCGGGCATCAAACCTCTTACACTCATCTCTAACCATCACGATTTCTTTCCTATATGTGGTTAGCATCCCAAATAACGAACATCAAATCCATCAACAACACTACCTCAACATTCTTCCCAATACTATCCTTAATTGTGTCATTATCTAACTCTCTACTCAAAATCTCATATCATGCAGATATTCTACCAACTTCTTACTCCCTTAATTCCCCGAAACTCATGATTAATCATGTTGTCCTGAAACTTCTGTATAAGCATTAACTTACTTACTCTTGATAGTATCATACATCTCGATAATTCCTTACTTTTATGTCACATAACTCCGGTCAACATTTTCCTAGTTTTACACCCCTCATTCTTTTCTTTTACAATTGACAAAATCCATTAACCATTCAACTCTTTATCCCTTCTACCTAACTCTTCAGTGCTCCAATTACCTTTTTACCGCTCCAAAACTCAAATCTCATTATTTCTTATCGATATTATCTCACTCTTCCTTACCATGGGTCCCCTCTCATCACTCCACTCACTCACACTTATCACTAATTTGTCCATAAAAATCAACGTTTAAAGTTCAAACAATTACATCTCCCTTTTTACATCTCTAGAAATCAAAATTCTTTTTATACCGTTAATTGCCCAAGGAAATCACACATTAGTTTCGTCTCTCGATAACACAAATTTCTAAACTCAATCACTATCTGCAAATCCACGTCGCGACATATCTCCATTAAGTTCACTATATACCACTCTTCTCAATTCCTCTAAAACGACCTTTCATTACATATATCCTTACTCAACACTATTTCTAACCATCTCCCTCCATAATTTGTTATACATCTCAGGTTGCTACTATCCACATCATTTCTTTCAATCTTTTCGTTCTCACGTTCCTTAAACTTACATCCTCCCTTGCCCATATTCACTTACATTTCATTACTCAACATACAACCATGTCACTCATCTCGTCTCGCTCAACATGCTATATGCCTCAATTAAGCCTTACCAATCTTCCTTTTCTTTTTCCTCTACCTATCACAACACATATAAATCATGTTCTCCCCACCGAACTCATACTCATCATAGGTGCCACTATTTACATCATAAGATTGGGTAACTTACGCATCAGGATCAACGTACATGTAAAACGGTGCATAAATAAGCAAAATAATACCTTTGAATTAAACATAATATGCAACGAATGTCAAAAGATAAGCATATGACCCAAAACAGGGGTCAC
The DNA here is from genome assembly GCF_048544455.1 of Silene latifolia. Classification (NCBI taxonomy): domain Eukaryota; kingdom Viridiplantae; phylum Streptophyta; class Magnoliopsida; order Caryophyllales; family Caryophyllaceae; genus Silene; species Silene latifolia. Next base: position 153,341 of record NW_027413210.1, on the reverse strand, counting down.
TAGATCGAGTACAGGCCACTCGATCGAGTAAGGGACTTACTCGATCGAGTAGGTGAAGATCAGAAGCACGTAAAATAAATCACTAGGGCTACTTGATCGAGTAACTAACGTACTCGATCGAGTCCCCCCTTACTCGATCGAGTACCAAGGCTACTCGATCGAGTACCCCAATTCTCAAAGATTTGTCCGGTTTTTCGTAAAACAGTCATAACTCACTCATTACTTGGTCGTTTTGGGCGTGTGACATATCGTTAGAATCGTAAAAGAACAAGCTATCACCCCAATTGGAATCACATTAAAATCATTTATGCATCTCGAGTTATAACAGTTTAAAGACAACTTTGTCTTTATAATCGAGACGACATAACTATTCGATTTTCTCTTTCAAACAACTTAAACATCAACAAAGCGAATAAAAGCGACTCAATATTTGTAAAACCACTATCCCTAACCACATGTTACGACCTACCAAAAGCCAAACAATAACATTTATCATGCACATAATTCATTTAACTTGCCAATCATGGCTTCCCACGTGCTTTTATTCTATCACTTTTCGTAAACAAAATCACAAATACATGACATCAAGTCCCCTATTCACATGTTACTAGCATAACAACATTATAAAATAACTTTAATTATATAACATGCTTAATCATAAATCATATTATCATACAACGATTATTCATCTTTTTCCACTAATTCATCCATCATGCCACATATTTATCCACCACATTCGTTCAACATATTCACCCAACACATGTTCAATTCACACTCCCAACTTTCTGTACTCTTACTCAAAACGACAACAACAACATGTATACTTACGCATCGCTTTATATATATATAAACAGAACACTTTTCCTTACATAATTATAACATGCCAAATTACATGTATCAATCATTATACTTTCATGCTTTACAATCAACCATCATACAATTCACGTCATCATCATCTTTCAACTCAGATCCCCCATCCTCCACATGCATGCATCCATCAATTCATACAACATACTACTACATAGATACACAAAGCACACAATAAGCACATAACGATCCCGACACATATCCCATGGTGACCGGTTCAAAATTATAGGGCGAGTTCGCGACTTTAGGACGTCTCCCGAGTCTTTGCATTAGCTCCTACAACCTTTACCCCGGGTTCATTTTAATTAGACTCCCTAGGTTCATTAGATTCATTGGTTACCGGTTTCAGGATCATCGCTCTGATACCATTTGTAACACCCCCATACTCCAAGTGCCTTACCAGGACCACTCAGGTATAAGGATGTCACCATCTCGGTTACCCGAGGCAATGATATTCATAAGACAATAAAGAAACATATTTAAAAGTAAATAGTTTAAGTGATTACATGATCAAAACCAAAACTAATAAACTGAAATAAAACATTCTCAGACGGTCTACTGCTAAAACTATCAAAGCTATAAGACACCGTCTGACACAGCGGAAGACTTCTAACTGCCATGTGATGAATCATCCCAGCTATCCCATACACGCCATATCATACCTGCTCAATAACTGCTCACCACCCCCGAATGGATCACCACAGTTTTTAAAACACTTAAACGGGGTCAGTACTAATCACACAATTCAATATATCAACAATAAGATAAACAGACAACTTAACCGTCACACACACACACAACCACACCAATCCCAACAATCTCAATCACCGATCGTCCACTTTGGACCCAGCCACGCCGATGGGGGACCGCAGGCCGTACCCACCAAATCCCCGCTCCACATAGTGAGCGATAACCCTGTCCATTAATGTGCACATCCTTTCTGTGGCGGGTTCCACAGAAGGCGAAACTAGGGCGTGAAGCCACTCCCGCAAGTGACCTCACTCATCCGAGGCCACGCCTCGCGAACCATCAACAACGATCACAACCACAAACACAATACAATTACTATATCAAACAACCAAACATAATACATCAACCAATATCCCATTATGGGACTAATACTGAGTAGGAAATCCTACCCGGTATGCACACAATCGACGGTCTCTCTTCTTTGAATCAAAAAGCTTCCTCTATGAACCCTCCTCCTATCATACAACACATAAAGGCTACCAAATCACATACTACACATAAAACCCCCAAATCTCTAAATTAGGGTTTAACCAATTCAAAGGAAAGACAATAAAAAGGGTACATAGATCTTACCCTCGACGCAAGGAACTCAACGGTATGAACAACGATCGAACCCACCCTCCAAACTCGGGAATTGCTAATTATGCGATTAGGATGAAGAACTTGCTTGCTTTCTCTCTTAAACAATAATTTAGGTTTTGCAAAAGTGATTTAGAATAATGACGACAAAGCTTATATACCTCAATCGCGTAATTAACAAAACCCGAGAAATCTCCCGTAAAACCGGATACTCGATCGAGTACCCAAGGTACTCGATCGAGTACCCCTTACTCGATCGAGTATCCTAGTTACTCGATCGAGTACCCAACAGGTCAGAAACTATTTTAAAACGCAACTCACCCTTACTCGACAGAGTAAGGGCCTACTCGATAGAGTACCCAGAGACTTATAAATACGGAGTATTACAGTAAGTATGCATTCAAGAAGGTAGAACAACTAGATCATCCAATCTCATATTGACTTGACTTAAAGTGTAAGACATATACTAAGCATGGACTTAAAAGACAACAGCCTAGACTCCAACCTCCTGGTAGGACGACGATAATAATACGGTCCTAGTCTAATCCTGTGTAACACCCCCTATACCAAGGTGCCTTACCAGGACCACCCTAGCATGAGAGACCGTCACCATCTCGGTTGCCCGAGGTTAGTATATCAAAGTTACCAATCCAAAACACAATTATTAATGTATAAATGATTAATGGTTACATGTTCCAAAATCCAAAAACCAAAGTAAATGTTACTAATGTTCAACAACTAAAACTGAATGATAAATTTGTTGACAGCGGAAGCTAGACTCGAGTGATGACTCCCCATGACGGCCCCATAGCTAGTAAACATCATCACCTGTGACAATCTGCTCACCATCACCGAATGGATCACCACATATTTTATAAAACAACAACGGGGTCAAATACTGTATAATCAAGATTAGACAAGTATGAAAAGACAAACAGCTGATCATCATCCACCTCCAACTCCCAATCACAATAAATAACCGACTAAACACTAAAGTGCGTAGCCCTAGCAGTGGGGGACCACAGCCGTACCCACCTAAGCCCCGCTCATTAACGAGTGATAACCATGTTCATTAATGTGCACATCCCCTCCTCTGGCGGGTTCCACAGAGGGCAAAACTAGGGCGTAAAGCCACTCCCCGCAAGTGACTCCACTCGGTAGGACGCACCTCGCGAACATTACCATCAACCATCATAACTCCAATACCCAATTCCAAACAACAATTAGCAGATAACCACAATATCAAATCATATAACAATCACAATGAAATCTTATAACAATTAAACAATAACCGTGTAGGAAAACCCTACATTAGCTCAACTGCAATGAGACACACAAGCAAGCTAGAGTGGCTCCTCTACGAAGTCCTCACCTAACAACAATTATATAATTCCAAATACCATATGGAAAAACCCCTTTTGCCCCAATCACAATTTAGGGCAAAACCCTAAAAGACAAAACAATGAAATCAAAGGCTTACCGACACGAAAGATGCAATGAATGATGAAGAAGACTCACTAACGATCCACACACTTGAGAGAGATTTGGAGAGGATTAGAGTTACGTTGTATTGTTTAGGTTTTGTAAAACTTATTTGAAACTGTTAAATGCGTCTTAAATAACTCTAATCCTTTCTAAATCAAACCGCGGAATTAATACCCGACAGACCAGATACTCGATCGAGTATAGAGTATACTCGACTGAGTATCCTCTACTCGGTCGAGTATTCCCATACTTAGCCGAGTATTCCTGGGCAGTAAACTGTCCAGAAACACACGACACCCTTACTCGGCCGAGTAACCAATATTCGGCCGAGTTACAGACTTAGAAAACTGTGCTATTATAGTCTTCCCTCCTTAAAAAGAACTTCGTCCCCAAAGTTCACACTATACTCACAAAAAAAAACTAACAAGAGTTAAACAACTCCCACTACATAAAACAAAACACCCAACACAACTAACCAGATGACACAAACATAGCTAAACCAACTTAACTAACTCAAAAACAAACATGCGATCATATCCTACCCCCCTAAAAAGACAACGGTTATGTCCCCATAACCAAACATACCTGATCAAAAAGTTTGGGTAAACGCTCTCTCATAGCCTCCTTTAGTTCCCATGTGGCCTCTTCCACATTATGATTAGACCAAAGCACATTAAGTAAGACGGTCTCACCATTCCTTGTCTTGCGTACTTTGCGGTCTAAGATCTCTTTAGGAACCTAAGCATAAGCTAAAGACTCATCAAGCTCTATGTTCTCAACCTCAAGCACATGTGATGGATCACTCACATACTTCCAGAGCTGTGAAACATGAAACATGTTGTAGACTCGATCCAAAGCTGGTGGTAAAGCTAACTTGTAGGCCGCCTCACCTACATGATCAAAGATCTCATACGGACCGATAAACTTCTGAATTATCTTACTTTTCTTTCCAAACCTCATCACCCCTAGCATCGGTGACACTTTCAAGAGGACTTTGTCACCCACTACGAACTCGATGTCCCTGCGGTGCAAATCTGCATAACTCTTTTGGCAATCCTGAGCCGCTTTAATCTTTTGACGAATTAGTCGAACTTGCTCAATCATATCTTGCACCATCTGTGGTCCTAAAACCACTGCCTCTGCGCTGTCATCCCAACAAACCGGACTTCGGCACTTCCTGCCATATAAAGCCTCGAACGGTGCCATCCCAATACTCGTATGATAGCTGTTGTTGTTGTTGGAGCTTGTGTCCTCCACAGTTAATGTGATAACGTATATAAATCTCTTATAGGTTCACAAGGGTATACTTTGTATTTTATCAGTTGATTAAAAATTACCTAATAACGGTTGGCTTGCTGGAAAGTTTTACGTTATTATCATACTGATGGCGGTAATCAACTGGTCCCTAAAAGTCACGCCTAAAGGATGTGTTTGAAAGATGTGATTATAGAAATGTAATCACATTGATGCCTAATATGACTAAAAGGTTAGTCTATGTATTTGACTAAACAGTTAGTCAATGTGATGATGAGACGATTATTTAATCTAATTAAATAATATTAGCTGAGATGAATTAACTGTCAATTCCTAAATTGAATATAATATGTTATATTAATTAATGTATATAATGTTAGCTTAAACGAATTAAAATTTTAATTCGTAATTAAACATAATCGGTCATATTTAATTAGCTAATTATAAATATGCGATATTTATAGTTAAAGTATATATTATACGATATTGTCATAATAAATTATTACAGACCGGTATTAATAAATCGACTGCAAGTTGTTGTGTATAGATTTATTAATACGGAATAATATAAATGACAATTTATAAATAATACACTTTATATACATTTTGTAAACTACCAAAATAAGAAGATTAAATCTCCTTATTTTTGGTAGGTGGAAAAACCGAAAATAAGGAGATAATTTCTCGTATTATTTTCGGTTGTTACACAATAAAAGGGAAGAAAATATCTGCCCCTATTTTACTCTAACCTACACGGTTTTAAAGGGTGAAGGGAGACCATTTTCTTAACCTAATTTTTGACCTTATATTCTTTCATAAAAAATCACACAAAAACCCTAAATTAATTAGTGAATTTGGGGATCTCATTCTAGCAATTTGAAGGGCATTTCTCGGAGCATCTTGGGTGCAACGATTAGGCGAATATCATTTTGATATTGTTCTTAGTCCATTTTTGCTAGGACCAAAGGTTGAATCTTAGTCCTCTACTATTTTGTTTATGCAATTTCTTTTATGACTTGTATTCATTATTATAATTTCGTTATAATCCTAATAATCTTAAATTAAGTATACCGATATTTCCTACAGTTGTAAGAAAACTCAATCAAATCCAGCCTATCTTTCCAGTTCCCACCGAACTCCATGGCACAAGCCCTCAACATATCCTCCAAAGTCTTGATAGTTCTCTTAGCTTGACCATTTGTGGTAGGATGAAAAGCTGTACTCATCTTTAAGGTCGTACCCATCAAATCCTGCAACTCCTGCCAAAACCGTGATATAAACCTCGCATCTCGATCCGACATTATATCCTTAGGCACCCCATGTAACTAAACCACATGCTTTCTGTAACCCAAAGCTAGTTGTATCTTGGTCCAAGTGTCCTTCATCAGAATGAAGTGACCTGACTTTGTTAACCGATCGACGATCACCCAAATCATATTGTTACCTTGCTGTGTCCTTGGTAACCCCATGATAAAGTCCATAGAGATCGACTCCCACTTCCACTCAGGTACCTCAAGTGACTGAATCTTACCTTGTGGTCTTCGCTGCTCACCCTTTACCCTCTGGCATGTCAGACACCTAGCCACGAACTCGGCCACATCGGTCTTTATTTTAGGCCACCAAAACGTTTTCTTGAGGTCCTTATAAAGCTTGTCACCTCCTGGGTGACCTGAATAAGGAGTGAAATGAGCCTCTGTCATGATTACTCTCCTCAAATCTGCATCATCGGGAACACACTATCTCCCATCAAAGCGAACACTCCCATCTGTGCTGATAGAAAATATGGAAACTGTGCCACTCTCCACCCTTGTCTCCCATTCTTGGATCTTAGGATCAAGCTCATGTTTTATCTTGATATCCTCATACAAATCTGCTCGGTCGTCAAATCCCCGATGGTATCCTCTTTTCGAATCATATGGATCCCCATCTTGGACATCTCATCCCTCAGCTTCAGCAAAGACATAGCTGTACACAACGAATGAACACTCTTCCTACTCAAAGCATCTGCAACTATAATACCCGCCCTTTTAGGGACCCTTTGACCAGCGTTGACTGACCTTGGGAACGGGATTAGCCTTAGAAAGGCATGCCAAAACCATCTTGGGTTGCGTGTTAAGAGTGGTACTCGATAGAGTAGAGGCTACTTGATCGAGTATCTAGGTTACTCGATCGAGTAGGGGGCCCCTCGATCGAGTATGTTGGGCACTCGATCGAGTACCGCGTTTTTAGCGAGGGTTTTATATCGCGTTTTGTTAAATCCGCAAATCACTTCCGCCACTTTCCTCCTATCCTTCAGTCGCCTCTTTCCTTTCCCTTCACCTCAAAACCTCCATGGAAGCCTCTTGGAAGTTCCTTGTGCCTTAGGAGAGCGTCACTTGAGTCGGGTAGCGGTCTTTTGCCGAGTTTCTCCTCATAGGTATGTCATAATCATCATCCGTGTCCTTGTCCTTTACGGTTAGGGTTTGCTTGATAGTAATAGATAATTGCATTGTGGTTATAGGCTTTGCTTGGTCGCTGGATATGTTGGTTGTCGACATGGATTGGTTGCAGTTGCTTAAAGGTAGGTTCGCCTACTAAGTTTCTGTAGATGGTCTAGCGTGTCGGTCGTGTGATTGTTTGGTGATTGCTTAATATCGTAATGGCATGGTGTTGATAGTGATGGTGATTGTGTTGTGGTCTTTGGTTCTCGAGATGCGTTCTCGGCTGAGTGGGGCCACTTGCGAGAGTGGCTTCACGCCCTAGTTTCGCCCTTCGTGGAACCCGCCACGGAAGGGAATGTGCACATTAATGAGCAGGGTTGTCGCTCGATATGATGAGCGGGGCTTAGGTGGGAACGGCTGCGGTCCCCCAATGGCAGGGCTGGTCCAGTGGACAGTCAGTGATAGAGTTGGTTGGGTTGTTGTGATTGTGTCCGAGATTAATAGCTTGTATTATATTGATAGTTGTAGTTGCTCTTGTAGTATCTTGTCTCAGTACTGACCTTGTGTGGTTGTCTTGTTTGTTATGTGTCTGCCGTGATCCCTTATGGTGAGTAGTCGGTTTTAGAAGGTGTTGATGTTGTTGACAGCTGGAGTCCGGGCAGGGATGAGTCTTCACGAGATACGATAGTCATAGCGTGTAGTCTTTGAGTTGTATCTTTTATATCATTTGTTGGTTTGAATCGCTTGTAATATAACATAATAGTTCCTTTATCGACATTTGATTATTACTACCCTCGGGCAACCGAGATGGTAACGCCCTTATATGCTAAGGAAGGCCTAGTTAAGGCTCCTCTGAATATGGGGGTGTTACAAAGTGGTATCAGAGCGACGATTTTGGAACCTGTAACAAATGAAAATAATGAACCTAGTGAGTCTAATAAAATGAACCTGGTGTATGTGTAATGGGAGCCCCAGCTGATGCTAGGTTTTGGGTGAGTAGGCACCCTCATTTCAAAATCTTGGCCCCATGATACTTAAGCCAGTCACATGGTACGGGAATGTGGAGTCCGTGCGTTTATATGTGATGTGTATGCTAATTGTGTCGAAGCTACCCGTAGTTGAGCCTTAGTTAGCGTTAATAAGGATGTGGTAGCTGTACTTGGGTCGTGTTTAGTGAAGCGTTGGCAAGATTAGTGAGTTGTATGATGATTTTGAGATACGTGACAAAGGTTTATTCGATAGAAATGCGTGGGAATGTGAATGGGTGCGCTATAATGGAAAGATGAACATGTTGGTGTTTGTAGTAAGTTGATGATGACGGTAGTCATATACGAGTTTATAATCCTACCGTAATTGCTATGATGGTAGTTATAGAATAGTCGAGTTGTAATTTGAAGCATAGCATATAGTGATGGGTTTATGCCTTATTGTTGGCTGAAATTTCCGCTGCGTAATAATTGATTTGTACAAGATGATTTGAGTATGATCGAATGTAGAACATGATAGATTTATTTGTTATGAAAGGTATGCATTTATGTGATGTGTGAAAGAAGGAATTGAAGTTAATTATACGCTTCAAATTGAAGTGAATACGAGTTTAGTAGTAACATGTAAAGTAAGTTTAAGTGTAATATGACGGCATGATTATGTTTATAAATAATTCGGTGGCAGGTAAACCGAGTTGGGTAACTTGTATAGCGTAATGTGACGTGCATCATATTCGTTGAGAATTGCATTTTGCGTGATAATGATTGTAATCCGTGATGGAATGTTATAATTCGAGCCGAATTCCGAACTTAGTTTGGAATTGACACGCAATGTTGTTTTGCAGGAATCTTCAAGTTACTTAGTATTTCTAACCGAGTACTTAACTATACTTGACCGAGTGCGAGTGCTTACTAGACCGAGTAGACCTCACTCGATCTAGTTAGGAAGCTATGACGTCGGGATGTGGGAAAAATTCCTGCAGATACTCGACGAATTAGCTCCTACTCGATCGAGTAGGGTGGTACTCGATCGAGTACCCTAGGCACTCGATCGAGTAGGTTACTGTACAGTGAGACTTACGGGTTTCATAAAACCCCTATTCTTTCTATTTCTTCCCATTCATCCTCTATATTTCGAGCCCTAAAGCTTGTTTCCTCTCAAAATCCTCTCAAAATCTCTCTTACTCTTGGGTTAGTGGTGATTCTTGGGGTTAATTTCTTTGTTTAAATTCGTTTCTTTACTTTGCTACTCAATTAAGGTATGCTTTTCTTCCTAATTTACATGATTTATTGTTTTGAATGTGTTAGAATAGTGAAATAATCTGAAATTTTCGATTCACTTGGGTAGGTTGCTGCTTTTAATAGTTGAAATATGATTCACATGCCTTCTTTCCATGTTTGTTGGTGATTAATTGTTATAAATAAGATTAGAAATTGCAAAATTGAAATCGAGATTTCTAGGGTTTACGAAATTGAAATTGATTTTTTTGATTATTTTACATTGATTAGATGATGGAATTAAGTATGAGGCATTGTTTATATCATGTTGAAGGATGGATTTTGATGATTTTCACATTAGAAAGTTACCTTAAAACTCCGTCTTAAAAGTGCCTCAAATGGAAATTCGTGATTTATAATTGGAATTTGGTGTTGTGAATGACATTATAAGTATAAGTTGAACTTCAATATGATTGTAGTGATGATAATTGATGAAAATATGCCAAAATTGTTACAGCTGTAAAGACCGTCTGAAAGATTTAATTAAGTAGTTGTCTCTAATATGGAAGATGATGATGATATGTTCTAAGTTAGTTTTCATGAGTTAGTAAGAATGCCTCACATGTGGATAGGGTGTGTATGGAACAACCTTAGAATCATGCTAGGATACCTGAAGTTGTTGACATGTGCAATCACCATGATAAATTTTTCACAACTATGGCTTAGGAGTAGTAGTAAACCGAGTTTATATATCAAATTTGGGAAAACTGCTGGTGAATGTGTGTACCTACCTAAGTGTTCAAAGTTAATGGCATGAATTATGTGCTTCACATGTCGAAGTTGTTGGTGAAATTTGTGTACCTAGCTGAGCATGTAAAGACCAAATTACGTGAAGTATATGTTTACATGTTTATACAAGTTTGTCTGATCACATGCCGAAACAGATGCCGAGGCTGAATATTGGAATTCCTCAAAGTAAACGGGGGAGGGGTAATCCGCCTGAGATGGGGGAAGGGAGCGGACCCGTGGTACCCGCGGTTCCAGAATACCCTTCTGTCGTCTTTGTCGATTTCAAGCAGAGAGAGCGTTTTGTAGCCTTACAAAAACGCAAAATGAGACCTACGAGGTGTATAGACACTACTTTGTTGGAGGAATTGGAGATAGAGACGGATGTCCGTCACATATTTGAGACTTTGGGTCTTCTTGGGTTGTATAGGCTGAGGAAACACTCTTATCCTTTTCTTACCTTGGAGTTCATGAGCTCCTTTAGCTATGACCCAGCGGGCCAGACCGTTGAGTTTAGGTTGATGAATACCAGTTTTCTGTTGACTATGGATTTGTTTGCTTCTCACCTTGGGTTGGCCAAGCCTCCCAAGGATTCTATCACCGATATTCCAGCTGAGTGCGGTGTCTGCCGCCTAATGCCTTGCTTGACCGGAAAGCCAGCTCCCACCTCAAGCAATATGCTGATTAATGACGTTCAGCATGTTACCTTGAGGGTCTTTCTCCGTTCTCTTTCAAACCTCCTTTATGACGAAAGGATATCGATGGTGAACAACCATGAGGTGTTACTCCTGATGTCTTATTTGAACCCGGAGCGGACCAGGAAAGTGGTCTTTAATGCTTCTTCTATGGTTTGTGCTGCCCTTGCCTTGATGGCCACTGCCTCTTCCCGATACTTGAGCTGTGGCGCCATCGCCACTCGGTTAGCTGAAAAGCTAACCTCTTTCGAGGCTTCTTCGGAGTACGTGCCTCTAGTTACCCCAGTACCCACCATGGATCGTGACTACTATCTCGGCTGAAGTGGTTGAGGACCTTGGCTGACGGTAGCCTAGCTTGGAGGGTGTGGGGCATGAGTTGGATGAAAATTCCAGCTCCTGAGCACCTCCCACCGACGAAGCCCTTAGAGCCGGCGGTAGTGACTGTGGACTCGGATGATGAGGAGGAGGACGAGGATGTTGACAGACCCCGCCAGCTGCAGACCTACCTCATCGACGACACCATTCTCGAGGTGATGCCGGAGCCGACGAAGGGCGAGAATGCATCGGTCGTGGCGGTGGAGAGACCTAGGTTGGGGAGAGGACCCCGTCGAGTGAGGGAGAGGACCTCAGAGACTAGGCCACGGCCGGTGGCACCACAGCAGCAGCAGCCATTTCCGTGCTACCCTTACCTCGACACCCCGGAGACGCGATCCAGCTACTTGGCGGAGAGAGTGTCATCTACCTTGACACTCCGGAACATGCACGAGATGGCGTACGCTCAGGGGATAGGGACCGAGGGACCACATCCGATTTGGTGGAGTGGAGTTGGGGACTACACAGGGGTTTTCCATTCCTACGGGGTGGATCAGTCGACGTGGGGGACACCTCAGTCCTTTGCCTACGGTGGCTTGACCCCATGGTACGTGAGCCCAGGAGCAGGAGCAGGAGTAGATGCGGGGATTGGCTCATCAGGAGCGGGTACTTCCGGAGGTGGTGGTGATGATGAGGTTATGGTGGAGCAGCAGCAGCAGCAGCAGCAGGAGGAGTGATACTCCTTGTTTTATCTTGGTTGATGGTAGTTGATTTTAGTGATTAGTAGTGTGGTTAGACTTTAGTAGTTGTTTTCGTTGAGACTTTGATTTTGGACTTGTATTGTTGGCCATAAGGCCGGATTTGTCACTTAACTATGTTGCAGGATTGTTTTGGGGGTCGGGAAATCATCCCGACTCAAGTTATATGACAACTATGTTTACGTATGTGGGGTTACGACAAGTTCTATAAGGCACCTTGGCCTGTAGGTACTCGACAGAGTACCCCGTACTCTATCGAGTAGCTGCAGAAAAGTGGGATAAAAAGCATTCTGACCTGTAGGCTACTCGATCGAGTAGCCAAGACACTCGATCGAGTAGCATGGCACTCGATCGAGTACCGCTACATACTCGATCGAGTAGCACTGTTACAGGAGGTTTTCGAAAATTAAAAATGTTCAATTGTTTTATAATCGAAAGTTTGATGTTTAATGTGGTTATTAGTACGTAGTAACACCTATGAACCGTTAATTTTATATATTGGAAGTCAAGTTTCGGTCTTATATGCACATGTGTCACAATTAGTGAAGTGGTGACGGTTTCTTGTCGTTTTAATGTTACATATGCCATATTATCATTCATCCATTAAAGTTACATTTCTTCATAAGTTCGTGCATACGATTTTAACGTGCTTTGTCGAGGGCGGCAGGTTATCCCGGTGGTGGTGTATGATTTATAATTTAACGCGTTTATCCTTAGCGAGTAATGTCCACAATCAATAATATGTTTCTAATTCACGTTATGAATCAAGTAATACGTAATATGTGTTGTAATTTCGCTGGTGAACTTCGGGGACGAAGTTCCTTTTTAGAGGGGAAGGGTAATGTCGCGAAATAAAAAGGCTGATTTTGAAATTATGTTTTGTTTACCTATAATGTTTTGTGCTTTAATTGCAAAATTTTCTAGTACCTTGGTTACTTTACTTGCATGAAGTGTAATTGGTTACCTTAGTTATTCATGCGTTGAAGTGAAAATGATAGTATGTTGTAAAGGACCTTCATAAAAAGTCATATCTCGGCGCGATGCGTCGTAATAGAATGAATTGAGTAACACAGTGGTGTTAGTTATGCAGTATGAGGTTGATATGAGATACGATTCGGGTTGATAGTCGTTATCATATGGTGAGTGATGGTCGTTTGTGTTGGCCTGTATGGCAAGGTCGATGTTTGATATATAATAATTTGTAAGAATTGATGCATACATATAGAGTGACAATTAACGGTAATAATGTTTACGTGATAGTTGTAAGAGTCGATAGGTATAGAGCGTAGACGGTGATGATGATGACATGGGGGGGGGGACGATATTTCCAGGGGTCAATGATTTGAGTAGGAAGTTTGGTGATGTCGTGTTTTTCCGTGTCTTGTGCGTAAGATAAGTGAGTTGAACTTCGGGGACGAAGTTCTTTTTAAGGGGGGAAGACTGTAATACTCGCCCTTTTAGGGACCCTTTGACCAGCGTTGACTGACCTTGGGAACGGGATTAGCCTTAGAAAGGCGTGCCAAAACCATCTTGGGTTGCGTGTTAAGAGTGGTACTCGATAGAGTAGAGACTACTCGATCGAGTAGCTAGGTTACTCGATCGAGTAGGGGGCCACTCGATCGAGTATGTTGGGCACTCGATCGAGTATGTTGGGCACTCGATCGAGTACCGAGTTTTCAGCGAGGGTTTTATATCGCATTTTGTTAAATCCGCAAATCACTTCCGCCACTTTCCTCATATCCTTCAGTCGCCTCTTTCCTTTCCCTTCACCTCAAAACCTCCATGGAAGCCTCTTGGAAGTTCCTTGTGCCTTAGGAGAGCGTCACTTGAGTCGGGTAGCGGTCTTTTGCCGAGTTTCTCCTCATAGGTATGTCATAATCATCATCCGTGTCCTTGTCCTTTACGGTTAGGGTTTGCTTGATAGTAATAGATAATTGCATTGTGGTTATAGGCTTTGCTTGGTCGCTGGATATGTATGTTGTCGACATGGATTGGTTACAGTTGCTTAAAGGTAGGTTCGCCTACTCAGTTTCTGTAGATGGTCTAGCGTGTCGGTCGTGTGATTGTTTGGTGATTGCTTAATATCGTAATGGCATGGTGTTAATAGTGATGGTGATTGTGTTGTGGTCTTTGGTTCTCGAGATGCGTTCTCGGCTGAGTGGGGTCACTTGCGGGAGTGGCTTCACGCCCTAGTTTCGCCCTTCGTGGAACCCGCCATGGAAGGGAATGTGCACATTAATGAGCAGGGTTGTCGCTCGATATGATGAGCGGGGCTTAGGTGGGAATGGTTGCGGTTCCCCACTGGCAGGGCTGGTCCAGTGGACAGTCAGTGATAGAGTCGGTTAGGTCGTTGTGATTGTGTCCGAGATTAATAGCTTGTATTGTATTGATAGTTGTAGTTGCTCTTGTAGTATCTTGTCTCAGTACTGACCTTGTGTGGTTGTCTTGTTTGTTATGTGTCTACCGTGATCCCTTATGGTGAGCAGTCGGTCTTAGCAGGTGTTGATGTTGTTGACAGCAGGAGTCCGGGCAGGGATGAGTCTTCACGAGATACGATAGCCATAGCGTGTAGTCTTTGAGTTGTATCTTTTATATCATTTGTTGGTTTGAATCGCTTGTAATATAACATAATAGTTCCTTTATCGACATTTGATTATTACTACCCTCGTGCAACCGAGATGGTAACGCCCTTATATGCTAAGGAAGGCCTAGTTAAGGCTCCTCTGAATATGGGGGTGTTACAGCAACAACATTAGCCTTACCCTCGTGGTAGATGATCTCCATGTCGTAGTCCCCGATCAGCTCCATCCATCGTCTCTGTCGCATGTTAAGCTGTTTCTGAGTGTAGATATATTTCATACTCTTATGATCTGAAAACACCTTAAAGGTTGCCCCATAAAGATAGTTCCTCCAAATCTTAAGAGCAAAGACAACTGCACCCACTTCCAAATCACAAGTAGGATATTTCTCCTCATATGGCTTCAGTTGCCTCGACGCATAAGCTATACACTTCCCATTCTGCATCAAAACACATCCTAAGCCATTCTTTGAAGCATCGGTATATACTTCAAAGTTCTCACAACCCTCAGGTAAAGCTAGGATAGGAGCTATGGCCAAACGCTCCTTTAAGGTCTGGAAAGCCGTCTCACAACTCTCATCCCATCGAAATCTGGTCTCTTTCCTCATAAAAGGTTTTATAGGCCGCGCTATCGTAGAAAAGTCTTTCACGAACCTCCTGTAGTAACCACTTAAACCCAAGAAACTCCGAATCTCAGCAACATTCTTCGGTGATTCCCACTTGGTCACTGCCTCAATCTTCCTAGGATCTACCAACACACCCTCTTTAGATATCACATGACCTAAAAATGCCACTTCTTCTAGCCAAAACTCGCACTTGGATAGCTTGCCATATAGCTGATTATCTTGCAAAGTCTGCAAAACTAACCTCAGATGTTCCTCGCGCTCCTTCTTAGTCTTAGAGTAGACTAAGATGTCATCAATGAAGACAACAAAAAACTTGTACAAGAACGGACTAAAAACTCGGTTCATAAGATCCATGAAAGTTGTCGGTGCATTCGTCAAACCAAAAGGCATCACTACATACTCATAGTGACCATAACGGGACCGGAAGGCTGTCTTAGGAATATCCTCATCTTATATCCTCAACTGGCGATAACCCGACCTCAAATCAATGTTAGAGAACACCCCTGCGCCACTCAGCTGGTCAAAAGATCATCAATCTTTGGCAAAGGATACTTGTTCTTCACCATAACGCGATTCAGCTCCCTGTAGTCGATGCATAGCCTCATGCTCCCATCTTTCTTTTTCACAAACAACACTGGTGCTCCCCATGGTGACACACTAGGCCATATATACTCCTTGTCTAACAGATCATGTAACTGTTTCTTCAACTCTTCCAGTTCTTTAGGTGCCATACGGTATGGTTATTTAAATATAGGACCTATCCCCGGTTTAAGCTCCACACTGAAGTAGATATCTCTCCTAGGTGGTAAGCTCGGTATCTCATGTATATCAGATGTTGTCAGCTGTTTGATGCGCTGATCTCTCACTTAGCAAAGAATCAAGGGACACTTCTTCCTCAAACATGACTTTAAGGTCATTACAACGATGAACTTACAATTTGGTCACACAACAAACCCCTTATACGACACTCTAACACCCTTGGGATCCTTTAAAGACACTTTCTTTTGTCGGTTGTCTATCTTAGCATCATACTTACCCAACCAATCTATCCCGACGATGACCTCAAACCCATCCATAGGAAACTCTAACAAGTTAACCGGTAAATCTACACCTCCAACCAACATGGACACATCTCTATACAACCTAACACAAGACACCGACTCCCCAGAAGGTATAAACACATTATATTTTACAAGCTCAAACTCCCCCAAACCCATAGACAAGGCATGACCTCTAGACCCAAAAGAGTGTGTTGCCCCTGAGTCAAACAAAACAAAAGACGGTGTATTATGAACAAGAAAGGTACCGGTAACTACATGAGCATCGTTCTCCGCTTCTTGTTTGCCCATCATAAAGAGCTTCTCACTGCTTTTTTGGCCTCCACCCTGGACCGAGGTGTTTGAAGTAGTCGGCTTAGCTGTCGTTCTGAGTCACACTGTTGTTCGGGCGGTGATAGGATCCTCCACTGTTGTGGTTGAAGTCGCCATTGTTGTTGTTTTGCCCTCCACGGTTACCCCAAGACCCAGATGGTCTATTGCTAGCAAAGCTCTGGCTCGGAGCTTGAGAGAAACTCTCTTGATAAGCTCCTAAAACCCCTCCAGGTTTGGCACTGGTACAGCCGTACCTCTTGTGACTCACTCCCCCACAGTGGAAGCAAGTAAGGTTGGAGTTGTCACTAACACTCCGACCACCACCCCTTCCCCATGCTCGAGATCCCCCAGAAAACCTAGATCCACCAGAAAAGCCCTAGACTGACCATAGTTGCCCTTCTTGTGGCCCGACTGATTATCACTCTCACTCTCTCCATTCCTCTTTTCAGTGGTGGTCGTCTCCGTAGCCTCCTTGGATAAATCCACCAACCTCTCAGCTTGCCCAGCCCTCGAGTATACATCTTTCAGGTCGGTGATAACCCCAGCTGGTAACCTATTCATGATCTTGGGTGCCAGCCCCTTCTCAAAACAAAGAGCCAAACCTCGATGCCCCAGCTGCATGTATTTTGCGTAGCATGATAACTCAAGGAACCGGTGATAGTACTATGTAACCGTCATGTCATTAGACATGGTGAAAGAATCAAACTCAGATCTCAGCTTGTGACAGATGTGTTCCGGCATGAATTGCTCCCTCGTAGCGCTCTTCAGACCTACCCACGGTATAACACTGAGCCCCTCATCCCTATATTATGCCCTAACATCTTCTTTCACATTCTGCCACCATACTGCAACCTAACCTCTCAGGTAGTACACCACCTGTTCGATAGCCAACTCCGGCTGACACTTCAGAACCTCAAGGAGACTCTCTATCTCACGGTGCTAGTTATCAAGCAGCTTAGGTTCTCTGGTGCCCTCGTAAGTCGATGGGTTAAAGTGGGAAATGATAGTGCACAGGTTGGTTGCATCCACCGGTTTGTTAGCCCCCTTACCCACATTCATAAGAGCCTCTATGAGTGCTTCCTACTACTCGATCATACGGGCTACCTCATCTGTGGTCATCTCAGATGCTTAGATATACGCTGCTGCCCACTTTGGCGGCATTTTGAGCTGATAAAAGCAGGGAAACGTAAGCACATAGCCTACGGCTCAAAATAAACATGACCCTCCGCCAAAGAAGTACTCGGTCGAGTATGGTGAGATACTCGGTCGAGTATGGACTACTCGGTCAAGTATTACTAATACCCGGTCGAGTGTTCCACTCCAGTAGCCAACGTCAAAAACACGGAAAACATACTCCATCGAGTATGGATGATACTCAATCGAGTATGCCTCACTCGATCGAGTATACTCTATTTCTCGGTTGAGTGATCACAACCAGTAGCTACTGCTACCAATACCCCAAACAACACTCGGTCTAGTGCCTTGTTACTCGGCCGAGTACCCTCTACTCGGTCGAGTACCCGCCCTGCTCGGCCGGGTCATGCCAAAAATGAGCTATAAACTATCGTAAACATACGTAAACATGCTTTTCTATCAAAATATATACATATGTACCATTACTCTTTTGAAAGCCACGTATTAAACAGGTAACATGCTCAATATATTTCATGCTCAAGATCTATCATATACGAATTCACAATTCACCTTTCATATATTACCATGTTCCAACACTTTCACCATTCATCCAACAACTTCACAAGGTTCAAGTTGTAGGTATCACACACACATGACTCAAACATAAAACAGTTCCTAAGACTTCCCCATTTGACCAGCTCGAGATTATAAGGGCCTCAATGCGACTTCGGGACGTCTCCCAAGTCTTTGTGGTAGCTCCAAGCAACTCTCCCCGGGTTCAATTTATTTAGACTCCCTATATTCATTGGGTTCATTAGTTTTAGGTTCCAGAATCGTCTCTTTGATACCACTTTATAACACCCCCTCATACCAAGGTGCCTTACCAGGACCACCCTAGCATGAGAGACCGTCACCATCTCAGTTGCCCGAGGTTAGTATATCAAAGTTACCATTCTAAAACACAATTATTAAAGTATAAATGATTAATGGTTACATGTTCCAAAATCCAAAACCCAAAGTAAATGTTACTAATGTTCAACAACTAAAACTGAATGATAATTCTCTTGACAGCGGAAGCTAGACTCGAGTGATGACTCCCTATGATGTCCCCATAGCTAGTAAACATCATCACCTGTCACAATCCGCTTACCATCCCCGAATGGATCATCACAAATTTTATAAAACATCAACGAGGTCAGTTACTGTATAATCAAGATAAGACAAGTACGAAAAGACAAACAGCTGATCATCATCCACCTCCAACGCCTAATCACAACAAGTAACCGACTACACACTAAAGTGTGTAGCCTTGCCAGTGGGGGACCGCAGCCATACCCACCTAAGCCCCACTCATCAACGAGCGATAACCCTGTTCATTAATGTGCACATCCCCTCCTCTGGAGGGTTCCACAGAGGACGAAACTAGGGCGTGAAGCCACTCCCCCAAGTGACTCCACTCAGCCGAGGACGCACCTAATGAAGATCACCATCAACCATCACAACTCCAACACCCAACTCCAAATCAACAATCAGCAGATAATCACAATATCTAATCGTACAACAATCACAATGAAATCTTATAACAATTAAACAGTAACCGAATAGGGAAACCCTACCTTAACACAACTGCAATGAGACACAAAAGCAATCTAGAATGACTCCTCTATGAAGTCCTCACCTAACAACAATCACATAATTCCAATTACCATATGCAAAAACCCCTTTTCCCCCAATCACAATTTAGGGCAAAACCATAAAAGACAAAACAACAGAATTAATTAAATCAAAGGCTTACCGACACGAAAGATGCAATGAATGATGAAGAAGACTCGCTAACAATCCACACACTTGAGAGAGATTTGGAGAGGATTAGAGTTACGTTGTATTGTTTAGGTTTTGTAAAAGTGATTAGAAACTGTTAAACGCGTCTTAAATAACTCTAATCTTTTATCAAACCGCGGAATTAATACTCATCAGACCGGATAGTCGGTCGAGTATAGAGTATACTCGGCCGAGTATCCTCTACTCGGTCGAGTATTCCCATACTCGGCCGAGTATTCCTGGGCAGTAAACTGTCCTGAAACACACGACAACCTTACTCGGCCGAGTAAGCCATATTCGGCCGAGTAACAGACTTAGAAAACCATGGTGTTACATCCTGGATCCAGCCTTTCGGGATAGACGTCACCTGATTCGACAAGCGATATACCAATTGCATCCAAGGCTCGAAACATGGCACATATAGCCGTAACCAAAAGTCGAGTAACCTCTAATCGGAAACATGGAGCACATAACCATAACCAAAGGTCTGAAGAAAGGCGTAAGGATAACCCAATCTGGAAACATGGCACATATAACCGTAACCAAAGGTCCGAAAGGGGTAAATAAGGAATGTTAAGTCGTCACACTACGTAAACGTCACACTCGAGTCACAAATAAGAGCAACAATAATTTGCATGATCATAATGTAAACAAGTCATAAATTTACCCCTTACCAATCATGAGAAAGATGCATATCCAAAAAGAAACATAAGACCCAATTTATAACAACAAGTTTAGTACTCGACTACAAAAAGGGTCAACTTCAAACGGTCATAACTTGAGTTCTAGACATGATAATGAGGTGTAACCAATTGGAGGTGATAGCTTATCCTCTAACGGTTCTAACGGTAGGTGATAAGCTTAAAACGAATAAGAAACGAAGGAGTTATGGCCATTTTAAAAAAGATGGTCAGACTAAAACAACAGGCTGCGGTAGTGGCCGGAGCCTGCGGTGGTGGCCGGAGCCTACGATAGTGGTCGGATCTTGCGGCAGCAGGCTGCTTCCCACAACACATACGAACTACATCTTTATCCTCAAATCAATCTTATCTTATCATTACAATCCAATTGAATAAGAACGTGTAATTAACAAGGAATTTCATATGTATACTTGAGACAAAAATCAATAGTTTACATATCAAAGCAACCAACTTTACCCAATTGTTCTCAACTCAAAGTTTACAAACTAAAATCTTCATGTCATAATTAAACACAAATATTAAGCATGAATGAGATGGTTTATGCACTAATTCATCCATGTAACTAACCCAATTCATCCATGCGAACACTCATGTAACCAAAAACTAGAAATTTCTCAAACACCCATAAGATGGTTTCACATACAAACTTATTCAACAATAAACATATAACACATGTGAAGATTCAAACTTTAACACACATATTAGTATACTGCAACATATAAACACACAAAATTGACATAATATCGAGTAACCTATCACCGTTACCTTTTAGCTCATCAAAGGACATGATTCCGACTGAATATCATCCTAAAATGCTAAAGCTTCATCCTAGAAAGACGGAGGGCGAGGAGAGGAAGTTGATGGTGCGAAAATGGTGAAGATTGGAGGAGATTTGAAGGATATATGTGTTGGAATATGTGTCCTCCGACAATAATGCGATCACAATTGTCGATCATATTGATCACATGTTTAAATCTCATTTTAAGAATACGTAAGGGATGATTCATTTTATAGTCAACTGATCAACATTAATCGGTAACGATTGGCTTGCTAGAGTTTGACGTTACTGTCGTGGGACGGTGGTGGTCAGTTGATCCCTTAAGGTCACACCTAAAGGATGATGCCCTTATCTGTAAAGTTGATTAATTGTATGACGATACAAGTTGATCAATTCCTTAAAATTGAACAATTCATTTGTGAGAGAGAATATTGATTTCTTATTTTAATGAGATTAAATAAGATTTATTTTGGTAATAAAATGCTTTATTACTAAAATTATTTATTGTTTGAGAAACGATAGAAATAAGAATGAATGGTTGATTATAATTACAAGATGCTGTGAATTATGATTATATGACCCATTTTATTTATGTGATCAAGTATCACTAGTCAATTTATTGTATGTAATTTAATTAATTCATGAAATGACATTTATGTGATAAATATGCATCAAATTAATTAATAACATGTAACATATTACATGTGACATGTTGTGTGACAATTGACAAATTGACAAAATAAAATGGTAGTCCATTTTATATAAATGGACCGAAATAATGAGTGTTATGGGTGTTAGTGGGTGAATTATTTTATGAGATAAAATAATCTAATGATACCTAACCTACACCTAGTCTTACAAGTCTAAGATATAGAAAAGAACAAAAGTAAAAGTGAAGGACTATATATTGGTCCTCCTCTCACCAAAACCGGTGGCCTTGCTCTCCTTAAGGGAGTTTTGTTCTTATATTTTTTAAAACACACTCAACCATTAAAATGACATGCAAAAGGTTCATGTATTATTCTCTCTTCTCTCTCTTTAATCTTCATCAAAACATGAGATTTTGATTCAAATTGTTCATAAAAGATTACTAAAATTATTAGTGTAATATATGAGTGTTAGTAATCATTTTTTAAGGAAAACTACTAAACTAATATCTAGCTAATATTATTTAGTGGGGATAAGGGATAATCTTGGGTGCAATCAAGAGGAGAATCTCTACTTTGGGAGGATCATCCTTATATTCTTTGTAGCTCAAGAACTAACAAGAAGGAGATCTTGTTGGTGCCCTTTTAATCCGAAAGTCATATGGTGAGAAAACGATTTCTTCTCTATATTTACTATTGTTTGCATGCATAAGATTTGTACTTAATTTTATGACTAAATTAATTGGAAACATATATGAATATGTTGTATAATGAGATATAGATTTTCAACAAGCGGTATCAAGAGCCTTTGGTTATTTGCATGCAAATCGGTTATAGTTTTTCCGAGTTATACGATTAAAATATAAAACTCATAAATTTGTGTTATTATGATATATCACGAAATAATTTATGCATGTTAAAGTTTCTGATCCTAAAATGTATTTAGGATATGTTGGTTAATTTATGGATTTTATTGTTCATTTTATATAATATTGGCATTAAAATGTGATTTTTATGATAAAAATGTCATTTTTGGACGAAAATTAGCTAAACTTCGAATTTTCCAGGGGTTTTTGGATATGTTTTCAAATATATTATTTTTAGATGATCTGGAAATTTCAGAATTTTTGGAGTTTTTATGCTCGAAATATGGATTTTTCATGATAAAAAACGGATTTAGATGAAAAATAGGTTAATATGAGATAAATTTCGAATCTGGTTATAGAAATTTAGTATGTTATCATATGCAATTTTACAAGATGTGTGTAAAATAAGAGGCTATATTGAAGTCTTTATGCATGATTTATGAATTTTTGATGAAAAATAGCATAAATAGTGACTTAATTAGTGAACAATTGCTAAAACATACTTCATGACTAAGGAAAAAAGTCACATGTTGCATTTTATTATTGTTTTCAGATCTAATATTGAAAAGTTGGTGAATATAATTTTTCTCATGTTTTTATGATTATAATTGATAAATCCGATAATCTGCAACATAGTTTTTCCGATAATTTTTCGAAATTTTAACCTAAGTTTTTGAACATTATGAGTGTCATGGTATTTTTCCAGAATTTTCATGAGTTTAAATTTCAAATTTCAAATTTATTTGAAATTTTTATGATTTATTTGGAGTTTATAGCACCTTATTGTAATTTTGGGTCCATTAATGAACAATTTTAAGAAATATAAGTTAATTATAGTCAAATAGTTATTGGAGACTAATTTTGAGTCCTAAGTTGGTTAGGGTAATTAGCTTGTGCATAAATATGATTTTATGTAATTTATTGTGATTTTAAAAGGTTGAATCACGCAAATCCGTAAAAACCGATTAATATACGATATTGGCTCCTTAAAGGCGATTTAGCATAAAATTGGGCATGTTCATACATATTATAATGCTGCATTTTATTTATGATTGTCATAATTTTATTTTATGTAATTTTTGAATTATGTAATTTTACTTAGTATGGCCTTAGTTTTTAATTGGTATTACCCGAAATGTATGGGAATATCGATTCGGTTGTAATTTATTGTGATCTCGTATCACCGTTTTGTAATTTAATAGATTTATTTTATTTTAATTAAAAATGTATAATAGGAAATTATGTAATTTGCTATATAATTTATTTATTTCGGAGTTCCTTGAAGACGGTGTCACTCAAGAAGGCGATACATAAAGACGGTGTTACCTCGAGATGCGTGCCAAAAACCGAAGTTCAAGGGACCAATGGAGTTCGTTTCCGAATATGTAATAGTTAATTAGATTTTCTATTTTAGGAAGGCCATACAAGGATTTATTTTATGCTTTGCATTTTATTTATATGTCGCATGCATCGCTAAATCGCCATAACTAAAACATGCATTATCTTTTTATCGAGTTTATCGACCGTGTCAATTATAATTATCATAGTTCACCGCTTTAGTTCACTTAAAATGTGATAGATAATAAATTGACATGACCTCTCGCTAAAAATAAACAATTGAGACATAGCCTTACCAAAAAGTAGAAACCATGAAAACCTATTTCGCGAGGGAGTGCACTCGGCCATCCCGGGGTACAAACCTTGTTACGTAGGGGAAGTGGGTGATAAATGTCTATCCACCGAATTCGTGTTGATGAGGGTTTCATCGGCTATCCCGTGCCCAAGTTGATGTGGATTTGGATCATGGACACATATATTCGGAATTTGGATTGAGCTCAACGGAAATATTCGTGACCGTAGTCGCATGTGTTCCGGGTTATAGATAAATATTAGAGTAATTTTATCGACCGAGAATTCTAAAAGTAGAATCGATTAAAGAGTTAGTCCACCGAGTTATATTGATAAGGGTTTCATCGGCTATCTCGTGCCCAAGTTAATATGAATTTGGATCTCGGAATCATTTATCATAGTTGGGTAGAGGTCACTATGTAAATGCTTTACTTGTTATTTACAAGTATTATTATAACGATGAATGTTTTGTTTTCACTATTCCGTTATCATATTGTTCTATTTCTTTACCACAATTCATATACGATATCATTTCGATTTTTGATTCAAATCTCCATTAAAACATCGTAACTAAAGACAAATATGAATTTGCTTCTAAAACCTCAAATGAACCATTGCTAAAGATCTCTTGAAAAGAGTATAGATTAAAGTTATTCATTATCAAACAGGTTTTTAATTCTTGACTAACATATCTACTTACAATGGATTGTTTTTCATATACTTAATTGAATTAAGTACCTTGAAGCGATAAATTGTTTTGGTAATTAGATTTGTCAGAATTCGTAATTGACCAAAATAACGCAACCACTTCAATGAAAGTTTTAAGACTAAAACGATTGAAATGAAGAGTAGTCTTCATGAAATTAAATTTTGCTTCTCTAAGCAAAGACTCATTGAAATGAGTGGGAGCATTCTCTTAAACCATTAAGAAAAGGATAAGGTTTTAAAGAAGTAAAATAAGAATGGAATTGATACAAAGGTAATGTTAAAAGTAACGTTATTGAAAATGACAATACTAAACCTATCAATCCCGACCGATAAAGTTTCCATTGTCTTAAATGTTGGACACTAGAAAGGAAACTACCCCAAGTTGTTAAAGAATAAGCAAGTTAGTTGTGGGACATCTAATAAGACTTAGTTCTTTATGTATTTAATTGACATATATTTTGCTAGTACTATTTCGTCAATATTAGAAACCGATGGTGGTTTTCATCAATGTATGCGATACATAGGATGATTAGAATATGACGACTAGCAACAATGATGTCGAGAGATAGAGTCATTGTGTAATCAATCTAGTTTTGGGTTTATAGTTGTACTTAATTATGACTATTAAGTACATAAACTCTAAATAAGAATATATACTTGTTAAGATACAAAAGAGGTTTCACTTTTGTGACACTATACACCACGATTTGATGTACGGCTAGCCCATTATCAAGGTGAGTATATTCTAAACCAAACTAGAATGATATATCATGTAGATGATGTAAGACTCAAATTGGTAACCCAAGATTAAACCTTAAATTCTAGAATGATAAACGCAAAGAGTTATCGAGTACTCTTGAAACCATTAGATTGTTAATGGTATATGCGTATCTTGTATTCAAAGCAAGATGTCTCGTGCCTTTTGGTTGAAAAGGAGATCGAGGTTGTAAATCATTGATCCAAAATAGGTTGATCATTCTCTTTTACCAACGATTTAAGTTGACGCTAATATATTCACTTAATAAGGTAAATAGAGAAATCTTTGAAGAACTTCAAAGTGTTCAAAGAATCACGATTTAGTCGTGATGGGATTATCAAAGTGAAGACTTTGATATAAGCCAAAAGAAATATGATTTAGAATCACAAGTTAATCTCTCTTAGCACGCATTATGGAATAATGTGTGGTTGGATAAGAAATCAAACGCTATTCGATATGGTTTGGACTTCGATCAAGTTACTTTGAGTTACTTGATCCTTTTGGGGATCTTATCATTTTGTCTAAATTATTTTTCCACTAAAATCTAAAACGAATCGTATGAGATATGAAATGGTAAGGTACCATGGTTGTAAGTTTTCAAAAGAAACAATGCTCATCTTTCCTTACTATAATCACGAGTACAACGGGATTGTGGCTCGTGAAACTGTCTTACTAGAAAACAAGTTTATTTCTAGAAGACAGAGTGGGAGAAATTATTCAAATAGCCACAAAGAATGTTATGTCGCAAGAAACTGGTCTTTCTTGGCTACATGATACGTTTTGTGTAAGACGTTGTTTCTTCAAAACCTAGGAGGTTAAAGTCGTCACTTGTTGAAGATGATGAATTCATGTTACTTTTAAGAAAGTAAAGAGCTTACAACTTACAAAGAAATTGTTTGATTCAAGTTGATTACTTCTGGAAAGTAATGAACATATGACTTACATGAGAGTGTTTAAGTCACAACTCACTACAAGGCTTAGAGCCATGAAAATCCGAAATAAAAGGCTTGATTAGTGACAAAGGGTTTTGCACTAATAAAGAGAGATTTCAAAGCTTGTTTGGTGGCAAAGTGTTTTGCACTAGTTGAAATGCTTAAGTCTATTTGGATCTTCTTAGGGATTGTGTTTCATTATGAGGATATACATACAGCAAGTGAATCTAAAACCCACTTCTTCAAAAGAAGGAATGTATTCAATACATGTCATGAGTTTTGTAGATTCTTGCAATCCTAAGATAATGTGGAACTTAAGAGAGGGTCTTAAGTAGGACATCAATGAGTTGGAATTAATGTTTTGATCATGTTATAAAACTTTTCTCGATAAGTCGAGAAGTTGTGTTTATACATGGAGTTTAGTGGGAGTTATGGAAATTTGAATTAGTCTTATATATGGATGACATATTGATCATTGTGAATGATTTAAGACTTGGAGAAATATAATACATCTTAATATCCAGATTTATGTAGATAAATCCACATGATATTAGCGTCAAATAAGAAGTCTCATGTTGATAAAATTCATGACTAGTTCAATAAAATTGAACATATTTGATTGATTCCATTTCCTTCCGCTGCCGAATCAATTAAATAGGAAATGATGTATAACACTTCATATACTTTGAGTATGATGAATTGTTTCAAAATCGAATTTAAGTAATAATTACCAAGTAGCCATATTTATTACCCTTAAGTGCTTGCAGAAGCATTAAGGATATAATGCAAAGTGTTTTTGATGCAATTTTGTGTAAGGGTGTTACACAAGTGACAATTGACAATTGAGATTGCGCATGGTTTCCGACAAAACCATAATCAAAACACATTATGATGGTTAAGATACCATTGTGGCTATGTTATTTAAGAAATAGATTTTCTAGAATCGTTCTAGGCAATAAAGAACAATGAGAAATATTTACAACGGAAATTGAGTACACTTGCAATCATGAGATGTGCAAGAGGATGAGTCCCGCACACTGTGAAAACAGTGGGAGCTATTCTTAGGCTAGAAGGCCTATGTCTTGATTGGATCTCGACACGTACTCAGAAAGTTTTGTGATGCAAATGTTTACATTACAAAGGAAAACGAGTATGTAGTAAGGTTGAGTAAGGTACAATAAGTTGATAAAACCTACTAACCAAAGCCTTCTCATAGGCTAAACATGATGAGTCATGTCATTTCAATTAAATTGAAATGAACAACTACATACAAGATCAAATTAGATTATAGAACATGAAATAGTAATCAGGCATTGATTATTCATATGTGATAATCGCATTTGTCGTTCGAGTTTTTACTTTAATACTCTTTTATTATACTTTGTTACATCCAAACGGGTTGTATGACGATATTGAACCTCGTTAAAGTGAACCCGGATTAACATAGTATTCGCCCATAGTCACTTGTATGAGGTGACGTCTCGAAGTGACTAGAGTGTGATGCGATTGATGGCAAGTTCAGTGCCATACAGTCATGAGAGATGACTAGTCGATGACATAGGCAGACTGTTAGGAACACTTTGTCGGACAGTGACCGCTTATAGAGTTCTGGCAAATTTATATAGCCTAGTCGTGGCGAGAGCTACTATAGTATGCTAATGAGTCGATTCTTTTGACTAAAGACTGTTCGCCTAAGGTGGCACAGTTTCAGATTAACTTTGATTTGTGTTTCTAGACCTTCGTAAATGGGGTCAAATGGGCATATTTTGGGTTATGATGGCTGTGGCTAGTCGAAGGGAATAAGTGCGATAGGAATTGTCCACCCCCTTGTCAGGGTTAAAACAATATCTCAAGGCCACTCGAGGAGTAATAAACTGGAAATGCGTGGCCACGCTCGGATGGTATCTATGGTTGATAACTCCGGTCAACCAGTTATTCTCCAGATCAAGGAAACCACTCTCGATATGATCACCTGCAAGTACGACCCGAAAGACACCTTGCATTGAGTGGGAGATAGTAATAGGACAAAAGAATTGGTGACGCACACTTGTCGAGGACAAGTGGGAGATTGTTGGAATATGTCCTCCGACAATAATGCGATCACAATTGTCGATCATATTAATCACATGTTTAAATCTCATTTTAAGAATACGTAAGGGATGATTCATTTTATAGTCAACTGATCAACATTAATCGGTAATGATTGGCTTGCTAGAGTTTGACGTTCTTGTCGTCGTGGGACGGTGGTGGTCGATTGATCCCTTAAGGTCACACCTAAAGGATGATGCCCTTATCTGTAAAGTTGATTAATTGTATGACGATACAAGTTGATCAATTCCTTAAAATTGAACAATTCATTTGTGAGAGAGAATATTGATTTCTTATTTTAATGAGATTAAATAAGATTTACTTTGGTAATAAAATGCTTTATTACTAAAATTATTTATTGTTTGAGAAACGATAGAAATAAGAATGAATGGTTGATTATAATTACAAGATGTTGTGAATTATGATTATATGACCCATTTTATTTATGTGATCAAGTATCACTAATCAATTTATTGTATGTAATTTAATTAATTCATGAAATGACATTTATGTGATAAATATGCATCAAATTAATTAATAACATGTAACATACTACATGTGACATGTTGTGTGACAATTGACAAATTGACAAAATAAAATGGTAGTCCATTTTATATAAATGGACCGAAATAATGAGTGTTATAGGTGTTAGTGGGTGAATTATTTTATGAGATAAAATAATCTAATGATACCTAACCTACACCTAGTCTTACAAGTCTAAGATATAGAAAAGAACAAAAGTAAAA
Organism: Silene latifolia; assembly: GCF_048544455.1. Classification (NCBI taxonomy): domain Eukaryota; kingdom Viridiplantae; phylum Streptophyta; class Magnoliopsida; order Caryophyllales; family Caryophyllaceae; genus Silene; species Silene latifolia. The sequence goes on along the minus strand of NW_027413210.1, from coordinate 123,850 downwards.
GTGAAGGACTATATATTGGTCCTCCTCTCACCAAAACCGGTGGCCTTGCTCTCCTTAAGGGAGTTTTTTTCTTATATTTTTTAAAACACACTCAACCATTAAAATGACATGCAAAAGGTTCATGTATTATTCTCTCTTTAATCTTCATCAAAACATGAGATTTTGATTCAAATTGTTCATAAAAGATTACTAAAATTATTAGTGTAATATATGAGTGTTAGTAATCATTTTTAAGGTAAACTACTAAACTAATATCTAACTAATATTATTTAGTGGGGATAAGGGATAATCTTGGGTGCAATCAAGAGGAGAATCTCTACTTTGGGATTTTGGAGGGTCCTCCTTATATTCTTTGTAGCTCAAGAACTAACAAGAAGGAGATCTTGTTGGTGCCCTTTTAATCCGAAAATCATAGGGTGAGAAAACGATTTCTTCTCTATATTTACTATTGTTTGCATGCATAAGATTTGTACTTAATTTTATGACTAAATTAATTGGAAACATATATGAATATGTTCTATAATGAGATATAGATTTTCAACAATATGGTAGATCTAGGTTTTGGTGAGGATGACGCTTCAATGGTGGTGTTTGTTGAGTAGTTTTCAAAAATTTGTAGTAAGGAAGAAGGTGATATGAAGGTTGGTGGTGTATATAGAGAAAAGGAAAGGGTAGGAAAGAATTCACACTAGTCACACTAGGCCCAAAAGTTTAAATTGAGTCGGTTCTCGCTAAAAACACGACCCAGAGCTAACTACACACCGAAGATAGTTATTATTATTATTATTATTAATCAACATTTTTATAAAAAAAGGGTTTAAAATATAAGTAGAATAATAAAATAGCCAATTCAATTATAAATGTCAAAACGGGAATTTCGCGGGTGTTACATATTCATCCCATCTTATTGGGGTTGTGTTATGACGTTGGCGGTTCGGGTTGTTATTAATGGTATCAGAGCGAACCCTGCGACCGTGTGGTGAGCCTATGCTCAAGAGTACCCGGGTCACCCACATAGCGGGGGAGGATTCTGGGGCTTGGCTGCGGTCACTTTCGAGGCACAATGAGGAAGTTGTGTTATTTGAGTGGGTGAGTTTGTAACACCACAAGAGTTTGAGACGAGGTTTGTCCGACATCGAGAAAGTAAGTTGATTCTTATATATTTATAAGGGATTTCATCCACCACTTAGTAACAAGGCCTTGTGCTTTTGGGCTTAAGTGAGGACAAAAATGGGCCTAAAGGTACATATCGCATCTTATTGGGGTTGTGTTACGATGTTGGCGGGTCGGGTAGTTATAAATGGTATCAGAGCGACCCCGCGACCGTGTGGTAAACCTACGGTCAGGCGTACCCGGGTTACCCACCTAGCGGGGGAGGATTTCGGGGCTTGGCTAAGGTCATGTTCGAGGCACAACGAGGACGTTGTGTTCTTTAAGTGGGGGAGTTTTTAACACCCCAAGATATTGAGAGTAAAGTTGTCCAACTGATGTGTGCATTTTACATAGTCTTTCTAAGCCTTATTTGCACGCATTTCTATGTAATTTACGTACTATTATGCTACAAATGTCCCCCGAATAGTCTAATTTGGTTTGTTTGGCTTTTATGGCAGGAACGTACCAAAGAAGGCAGAATCATGCCTTTTACTTTCCCTTTAGCTTGCATTTTTGGAGATGGAAGAATTGGAGCAAGATTGCCTTTGCCTCGGGAAGTGTGAAGATGTTTTGTATGCCAAATCAACGGATCATAGCTGACTTCAGTAGCAGTATACTCGATCGAGAGGTTTTGCTGACCTATCTGTTCGATCGAGTACTTATGGATGCAGAGAAGACCTCGATCGAGACCCTGCTGTTCTCGATCGAGAGGTGCTATTTTGAAGGTCCTCGATCGAGTATATTAAGTACTCGAGCGAGAGGTTTTGCTGGAAGAGTGTTCGATCGAGGAGTCTGAAAGTACTTGATCGAGCACTTTGCTATCTGATGCGAGATTTTCTCGCATAATCTTATTTACTTAATATCTTGTTATCGTATCTTAGGTTAAATAAATAACTCTCCTATAAATAGGAGAGACTTAATTAGGTTTAAGCATCTTTTCGGACGACTTTTATCTCAGCTTTTAATATGGTTCGACGTTACTTTCAAATTTTCCAAATCTTGTCTTGTGTAATCTCTTTACTCCCTTTCAATTTAATTTAATTCTCTTTTGCACATCTATATACCATGTTTGTTATTGCCTTATTCATTATTATTGTTTTACTTATCGTTATTCGTAGTTAATTTCTCTAATGCTAGGATTAGGGGAGCCATGATAGCAAAGCAATGATGTGGTAACTAGTTTAGGAGGTTTCGTTGTGAGAATTGTTTCATAACAATATAACTGAATTATTAGGTTGAATGTATGCAACTGAATTAATTAAAATGGTTAAATTCAGACCTAGATCGGAAGATTGGAATGAATAGACCTGTTATGAAAAATAGACTGCTCTAATGAGGGTGGAAGCTAAGTTAGCAGAATTTTAGGGCGGATAACGGACCAGAAGGACCTTTCCACTACCCTTCTCACATCAGACCGACTGACTTACCTTTAGCTGACTTGTGTAATATCATAGTGAACCGACATCCTGGCATCTCTCTCTCTCTCTCTCTCTCTCTCTCTCTCTCTCTCTCTCTCTCTATTTGAACTTAATCCTTTTCACTCTCGCCATTGCTTTTACTTTTATTGCTTTTAATTCAGTTCATTAGTTTAGTTTAAACAGCTCAAACCCCCATTTTGTGACCATAGACAGATTGAATAACAAGTAGATAGTGATCGCCTCCCTATGGATACGATACCCGACTTACCTCTACTACATAAGTTAGAGCCGGTTGGTTTTATTTTTGATAGGTTGCGACAGTACCCGTGTCAAATTTTGGCGCCGTTCTTGGGGAGGCAACTATTTTATTTGCTTGTTTTATTTTTTGTTCTGTCTTTAGCCTCAAGGAATTTATTCCTTGTGGCCGTTCTAATCTTCCCTTCTAGTTTTGTTTTGATAGGTCCTACAAGTCCTACCTAGACAGGATTCTAGGAGAAAGATCATCAAAGGGAAGGCTTGAGTACCTTTGATTCTTCTCGCCAAGATGTCTAGCTTCTCCGACTATAGCACAATTTGAAGCTCGAGAATGCAAGATCCGACAAGTCGGAGAATAGACAATCTTAGGGTGGTCCACCTTAGTTCCATACTATGGCACAACAGGTGGTCTACTGTGAGAGATGTGGTGCTGCGGGGCACAATGCTTTTACTTTTCTGGCAGAAAACGACGACGTCTATGCGTTTAAGCAGCGTAGACAAGCTAGTCATTCCTTTGCACATGTGCCACCACATTCGCTTCAGCGACGAGGCTATCAAAAGCCTCCTTTTGTTTGGCTGCCGCAACAACAAACCCCTTCTCCTAATAACCAGAAAAAAGAAGTTGCTAAATTGACATCTATAGTGAAGACACTTGCGCTGCAACCGCAAGAGATTATGCAAACTAAAGATGCCGTTATCGAGCTACTTGAGACTCATTTGGCTCAAGTACTTGCCGAGCGAACTTTCAGGCATCCTGAGATGGTATATGCTATTCATACCGGGAGCGGTCCTCCCTATGAAGGACTTGAGTCGACTATTGAGAATCCTGAATTTTCAGACTCGGAAATTGCAGCAACTATTCAGGGGAAGGCGTTGTTTGACGAAAAAGCAGCAAAATCTCTGGAACTACTCGATCGACCAGCTTCTTATGGTCGATCTAGTGAATTTGCTGAAGAAACGTTCGATCGAGGAGATACAAGTGCTCGATCGAACACAAAGGAAAACAAGGCTATCGATCGAGCAACTCAAACAGCTCGATCGAGTATAATTTGCTTAAATCACATGGCTAGAGCACAAGGGAGGCCTCATGAGAGCTATTTCAATGTGTGGTGCTCATTCTGACCCTATAGCGGATCTTGAAGATGATACCCTTGAGGTTATAAGGCCTCCGATTACTCGTAATTTCATTATTACTCACGCTTCTTCCTGTTTCCCCTACATTAACCCCAAACGTATTGCGAATTCGCGTCTTGTTACTGGCTCTAAGGATAAGGAGAAGCAGATTGTTACTGGTGTTAGTACTAGTAATCAATTAAATACTGCTACTAATACTGCCAGGACAGCTGCTAATTTGAATGGGAAGAAGGGTTAGAACATAGTGGCTAAACCTCAAGTTGGTATAAACTTATTTTTCAGTGAGGATTTAGTAAATGCTAAAGTAATTGAGATATGTGATGATGATATTGAGGAGGAGGTAGCATACTAGAAATAATATACCTTAATGGGGACGGTTTTGGGGGGAAAATCTCTATTGCAACAAATTGAAAGATATGTTAAAAATAATTGGTTAAATGATTCTCTCCCAACTATCCAATTCTATAGGAAAGGATGGTATAGTTTTCGTTTTTCTTCTTTGGATATTACGAATAAGATACTAAAAGGTGGACCTTGGAATATAGGGCCTCATACTCTGATATTAAAGCAATGGTCTCCAACGTTTGCTTAGGAAATGGATAATATTACTAGCGTTCCTATTTGGACTTTGTTTCTTAATCTGGATCCATTTCTTTGGTCAGGTGTGGCTTTGAGTAAGCTAGAAAGTAAGATTGGTAAACCTCTATTTGCTGATCTAACTACTACCTGCAAGGCTAAGTTATCATTTCTCAGAGTTATGGTTAAGGTGGACATATCCAAAAAACTACCTGATGAAGTTATGTTTACTACCTCTTTTCATAACCTCATTTCACATAGGGTTACTAATGCATGGTTACCTTATTATTTTGAGGGATACCCTAAGCTCCTCCACACTAAAAATCATTGCAAATTGAATAAGAAGACAACTGAAAAGGGCAAAAACAGGCTTCTCCTGCTCCTGAGGTTTCAGCAGGAGTGTCTGAATCTACCACAAAGAAGGTGGTACATGAGTAGAGTTCCTCTCTTGCTAAGACTTCTGCAAAGGGAGGTGATTCTGGTGGTCATATGCAAGAGCAAGTTCAGATGCAAAAGCAAGTTCGACAATTGAATCAAGTTAAAAGAGTCGATGCATTATAAGACCTAAGGTGGGTACTGTAATACCCCGTAATTTGATGGGATTTATATTTACGTTTTGAGCTTTTTTAATAATTAATTATGACGTTTATAATTAATAATCGTGAGTAAGACGAAATGATATAATAAAATAGTAAATAATATACCAATGAGTCAGGAACGGATGTGGGCCGTGTGTATTGGGCCGCGTGTACTCGTGTCCTATTAGTAGTAGTAGTAGTAGTAGTAGTAGTAGTAGTAGTAGTAGTAGTAGTAGTAATAATAATAATTAATAATAATAATAGTAAACAATATTAATAGTAATATCAACAATAATAATAATAATACCAATAATATCAACATTAATAACAATAATAATATCAACAATAATAGTAATAATAATAATAATAATAATAATAATAATAATAATAATAATAATAATAATAATAGTTGAATTAGCAAGCTTACTAATCTTCCCAGCTAACAGGCTCAAGCCCATCTTGCCTTCTTTAGTAGGGCCTGAGCAGGCTGCCTTTGTTCAAGGGAGAAGCATTTTTGAGAATATAATGCTCTCCCAATCTCTTGTCAGGAACTATACCAGGAAATATCTTACCCCCAGGAGTCTCATCAAGATTGACATTCATAAAGCTTTTGATTCTCTTCAATGGGATTTTATCAAAAATATGCTCCATGCTCTTAAATTTCCCTCTATTTTTGTCAATTGGATCATGGGGTGCCTCTCTAGTTCTTGGTTTTCAATCAAGATTAATGGGACTAGTCATGGTTTTTTCCCTGGGAAGAGTGGACTTAGGCAAGGAGATCCTCTCTCCCCTTATATTTTTGTTTTGAGCATGGAGATTCTCTCTAGATATCTTAGACAACTTGGTTCTACTCCTCAGGTTTCTTCCCTTTTGTCCAGGGAGCTGTGCACATTATGGATAATTTTGCCAAATGGTCTGGGTTGAAACCTAATATCTCTAAGACTGAGATTTATTTTGGGGGAGTATCCACTGTTGTCAAAACCCTTATTTTACAACATACTGGATTCTCTGAAGGCAACTTTCCTTTTAGGTATCTGGGTATCCCCTTGAACTCATCTAAAAATTCTGCTGAAGTTTATGGGACTCTGATTACCAAAATCCAGAATGCTTTGCTTCATTGAAGTAATAATCTCCTTTCTTATGCTGGGAGGATCCAAATCCTCAATTCTGTCATTTTTGGTATTGCTAATTTTTGGTGCTCTGCAGCTTTATTACCTAAGAACATTTTGAAAAGAATAACAAAAATATGCAAAGATTATTTCTGGGGTATTGCTGATGGTGCCAGGAAACATGTCTTCCTTTCCTGGAAATCTGTGTGCAGGCCATCTAAGGAAAGGGGCTTCAATGTTAAAGAACTTTTATCTTGGAATAAAGCTCTTTTGGCCAAGTGGATTTGGCTCTTGATCAGTGATTCTCCTGGATACTGGGTACAGTGGAACTTAGCCTATGTCTTTCAGGCTACTTCTCTTTCGCAAACTAGTATTAAGGATAGATTTTCTGAAATCCTGTGTTGTATTCTGAAAATTAAAGATAAAATCCTCTCTAGGACAGGCTCTACTGATGCAGCTCTGCACATTATTAACAGTTGGGTTTGTAATGGCCAATTTCAGGTTGCCAAGGCCTATAACTGGTTCAAATCTCAAGGGGATAGAGTCTACTGGTTTAAGGCACTCTATGGAGATTCAATCATACCCAGCCATAAATTCAGTGTCTCACTTGCTATTATGTACAAGTTGCCTACTACTGATCTTCTAGTCACAAGGGGGATGTTTATGGTTAACAGATGTGTGCTATGCAAATGCAAAGCTGAAACTCATAGACATCTCTTTTTCAATTGTGTCTTCTCGCAGCAAATCTGGAAAGCTCTTTTGCAGTGGATGAATATTGGTAATGAACCATTAATCTCTCGGTCCGAGGTTCGTTGGATTGCACAAAGCCAAAGGTTTGAGACATTGGAAGCATGCTCAAGCGTCGAGTTGTATAGTCAATGCTGCCGGTTTTTACTTCATTTGGAAAGAACGTAACCAAATGATCTTCACGGGGAGAGACAGCACTGTGGCCCATATTATTAGTAACATCAAGTTAGCTATTAGATATAGATTAACTACTCATGCTTCTAGTTCTAGTTGTCTGATGTCTATGTTGCTTTGATTGTTTGATCCATCCTCTAGTGGATAGCTTTGTAAGTTTTTATCCTCTTCTAATAAAATGAGGTATATCTTCTTACAAAAATAATAATAATAATAATAATAATAATAATAATAATAATAATAATAATAATAATGATGCGTATAGAGGGGGGGTAAAAATTATAATAAATTTCAGCGGGGATTATGAATAAATTCCGTTCAAAAACAAGCCCGAAAAATAAAAATAACGGGAATTCAAGTCACGCATTGGCAGCAAAGACAAGCGCGCGAAACGAGGAAGACGGACTCCCAAGACCACGGCTAGGGCTGCCGTGTGAAATGGGTTGCGAAAATTCAAATCCTATTTCTTTTACTTGCCTCGCAATCTATGTTGTCAATGTAGTTTTTTTCACATAAAATTAATTTAGTAAAAGGTGATAGGAACTAGGTTGATTACATTCAATATGGGTCAAATTGTAGTCACCCCTCCATCCCCCCTACTCGGCCAAGAGGCTATATAAGCCACATTTGTAGATCATTTTTATTCATGTTGAAAGAAATTAAAATTTGAGATTGTTTTCTCTGAAATTGTCTTGTCTTCTTGTGTTGTTACACGAGTTGGTTTGGCTTAAGAGGTCGGAACGAGTTTTTCGTACCTTGCTTGAACTTAGGACGTGCTCCAAGGTTTAAGTCGAATTGTTTGACGCATATCGAACAATTCACCCATTGTTATCGCTATAGGTCTAGCGGTAGCAAATATCTCCAAAGTTCACACAAAAACAAAACAATTAAGTCTTCCGCTACGTATACGCATCAAATGGTATCAGAGCTTCGGCTCTTGATTTCCTTAAACCAAGACGATCCTAAGGGGAAGGAAAAGGTGTTTGATCCTAGTTTACCACCCGTTTTTGATGTTTACGGTGATGAAGTTCCATCCAGTCTGGAACGGTTCTGCTTGTTCAAACAGGCCACACCGTTGCAACACATCAACGAATCAGAAAGTGCATCACTCTTTCACGATGGTTCTACGAAGGAGACTAATCTTGCTGCCAATTTTAATTTGCCTCCTATATTCGAAGGAACTATCAATTGCAGGGATGCAACATCGGAAACAAAATGGGCAGCCCAGGAGAATCGTGGAGTTAATTTTGAACCTATGTGTTTATTCGGTTCGGTATGCTATTGTTCACATTTGAAGGTCATGGTGAATGACACCTTTAATTTTCACGGTTCTAACGATGCTCCAAGATCAATTCGCGGTTTAAAGCATTTCGGGCAGAAGATGTTTCGGAGCTATAGAGCACGGTTGAACCCTTCACGCTAAGTTTCGGGATCAGTAGAGTTTGTGGGTGGAATCAGCCACAATCATCGAAGGTGTTCAACCCGGGCATTGGGTAGGAAAGGATAAACGCAAAACCAGCATCTCCTCCTCGACACTAAAGATACAAGAATCGGGACGATTCTTTTTGAAGAAAGGGAGAGTTGATGCGTATAGAGGGGGGGTAAAAATTATAATAAATTTCAGCGGGGATTATGAATAAATTCCGTTCAAAAACAAGCCCGAAAAATAAAAATAACGGAATTCAAGTCACGCATTGGCAAAGAAAGACAAGCGCGAAACGAGGAAGACGGACTCCCAAGACCACGGCTAGGGCTTTTGCCAGTGTGAAATGGGTTGCGAAAATTCAAATCCTATTTCTTTTACTTGCCTCGCAATCTATGTTGTCAATGTAGTTTTTTTCACATAAAATTAATTTAGTAAAAGGTGATAGGAACTAGGTTGATTACATTCAATATGGGTCAAATTGTAGTCACCCCTCCATCCCCCCTACTCGGCCAAGAGGCTATATAAGCCACATTTGTAGATCATTTTTATTCATGTTGAAAGAAATTAAAATTTGAGATTGTTTTCTCTGAAATTGTCTTGTCTTCTTGTGTTGTTACACGAGTTGGTTTGGCTTAAGAGGTCGGAACGAGTTTTTCGTACCTTGCTTGAACTTAGGACGTGCTCCAAGGTTTAAGTCGAATTGTTTGACGACATAATCGAACAATTCACCCATTGTTATCGCTATAGGTCTAGCGGTAGCAAATATCTCCAAAGTTCACACAAAAACAAAACAATTAAGTCTTCCGCTACGATACGCATCAAATAATAATAATAATAATAATAATAATAATAATAATAATAATAATAATAATAATAATAATAATAATAATAATAATAATAATAATAATAATAATAATAATAATAATAATAATAATAATAATAATAATAATAATAATAATAATAATAATAATAATAATAATAATAATAATAATAATAATAATAATAATAATAATAATAATAATAATAATAATAATAATAATAATAATAATAATAATAATAATAATAATAATAATAATAATAATAATAATAATAATAATAATAATAATAATAATAATAATAATAATAATAATAATAATAATAATAATAATAATAATAATAATAATAATAATAATAATAATAATAATAATAATAATAATAATAATAATAATAATAATAATAATAATAATAATAATAATAATAATAATAATAATAATAATAATAATAATAATAATAATAATAATAATAATAATAATAATAATAATAATAATAATAATAATAATAATAATAATAATAATAATAATAATAATAATAATAATAATAATAATAATAATAATAATAATAATAATAATAATAATAATAATAATAATAATAATAATAATAATAATAATAATAATAATAATAATAATAATAATAATAATAATAATAATAATAATAATAATAATAATAATAATAATAATAATAATAATAATAATAATAATAATAATAATAATAATAATAATAATAATAATAATAATAATAATAATAATAATAATAATAATAATAATAATAATAATAATAATAATAATAATAATAATAATAATAATAATAATAATAATAATAATAATAATAATAATAATAATAATAATAATAATAATAATAATAATAATAATAATAATAATAATAATAATAATAATAATAATAATAATAATAATAATAATAATAATAATAATAATAATAATAATAATAATAATAATAATAATAATAATAATAATAATAATAATAATAATAATAATAATAATAATAATAATAATAATAATAATAATAATAATAATAATAATAATAATAATAATAATAATAATAATAATAATAATAATAATAATAATAATAATAATAATAATAATAATAAGGTTTAGGATCATATGAGAACCACTCCTTAGGTGAGAACCATGAAAATGCATTTAGACGGTTGGATTTTGTTGATCTAGCGGCTAATAGGAACCGCGTGTCCAAATGTTAAGTAAGGGTATGTTTGTCCTTTTACTTCTACTCTATTACTTTCCTTTGTTTTACCTAATTATCTCCATCGCCTCCAATAATCCGTCTTCTTAGATTTTCAATCCCATTAATTAACTAAACTTCATTCTCAAATCTTCAAGCTTTCATGTGAAAGTTTCTTTCTCTTCGTTTAATAACATGGTACGAAACTACGAATGTCTCTAATTTTATATTTGTCGTTCAAATTTTTGTTGATGTCGAGTTGAATCTTTCCTTTTTTCTGGGGTTGCAATCAGTTTTAGTGTTTGTAGAATTTGTAGAATTTGTTTATTTTTTAGGGATTTGGTCTGATTGCGTATTTATTATTTTCGCTCATTGATGGTTTTTGTGAATTATTTTATATAGTTAACCCAATTTACTTGTTGGTTCATTTGTTTAAGTCCCATTTACATTTTCGTCCAGTTATCACATGATACTTTTTGCTACTCCTTTTGGTATTATCGATTAGTCTAACACCGTTTTGTTATTTGTTGCAGATCAAATTTCTTGAAAAGTTGAAAATAAAATACTAAAGTACTTTAATTGTTTAATTAATTTAATACGTACATTGTGTTTCTTCGGTGAGAAAAATAAATTCAATGACTGGTGATTAAAGAAGAAGTTAATCAAGAGGATAATGAAGAAGAGATAAATTTGTGGAGATCATGTTGAAGCATGATTTATCTAATGCATGTGTTTGGCCATGTTTTACTTTACCGACCATTTTACTCTCTATTGTAAGAGTAATGGTTAACGAGGACTCTTTATGGAAGTACAATATTGTGTTTTATTTATTTTTTGGTTCAAATGGAAGTATTATGCTGCAGTATCGTGTTATACTCGCCGTATGTTGTATATTTGTAAGTTGCAATTGAATTTGACGTGTTAGTAGTTTTATTGTAGTTGTTGGTGGCTTGTTTGACCCAAATATAATTAAACCCTTGAATCTATTGTTCTTTCATTATGAAATTGAAGTCTTCCATATACTGGTTTATTGTATATTATCGTAACCATTTAAGTGAAACTTATGATGAGTTTATACCAGTTGTGTGAAATATTAATATTTGAAATGTACTACTTTACTGATTATCGCAGCATACCTATGGTAAGCGTCTTATGAACCTCACACATGCGTTGTTGAATTGTTTTCTCCGTAATACCACACCAGAATTAGTTTCATACGAAAAAATTTGATTGAACCGGCTCAATATTTTAAATGTACGGTAGGCATCGTCATAATGTACTTGCCGTAAATGTCTTATGTACCTTTGATAAATGTCTTCTGCACCTCACTCATATACGTTTATTGAATTGGTTTCTCAATAATTTCACACTTAAATTTGTTTTATGCGAAAAATATTGATTGTGGCTAAATGTACGTTAGGCATCGTCATTATGTACCTCAGTAAATTTCTTATGTACATATGGTAAATGTCTTATGTACCTCACTCATATACGCTATTGAATTTGTCTCAATAATTGCACACCTGAATTTATATACTCTGATTTTTACCAGTTCCGTATTTAAAATGTAGCCTAAGCATCATCATAATGAACTTTTATTAAGTGTCTTCTGTACCTATTGTAAATCTCTATTGTACACCATCCAGATACGTTATTGAATTGGATTCTCAGTAATAACACACCTGAATCATCAGTACTATTCATATAAAATACTTTAATTGTACCTAATCCATAATATACCTTCGTCATCGTCATATTGTACATATAGCGAATGTTTTCTGTGCCTTTGATAAATGTCTTATGTACCTCACTCGTAGAGCTATTGAATTAGTTTCTCAATAATTGCACATCTGAATTTGTACCATTAATGTAAAATACTCCCTCCGTCTTGACCATTTGTTTACCTTTGGTTTTGGCAAAAGATCAAGATAAAAAAACGAGCCAATTATTGAATGGATTACATGTACATATGAAAGAGTACATTTGATATCATATAAGTATATGCATGGAGCATGCACTTTTCAAATTACGTAGAAGTACATTTTCAATGGGTTACATAAACATTATGGATGATGACAAATAAGTACATTTCAAAACACCTACCTGCGGTACATTAATATGGTTTACAGGTACATTTATGAATGATGTTATATATGTTTCAATCAAAATAAGGTTAGATACATTTTCATGAATTTGAGGTACAAAAGTATATTATGAAAGAAAAACAATACATGTGCATTTCAAAATAAAATACCTTGAGGTACATTTTTAATGGGTTACACGTACATTTCCAAATACATTTAGGTACATTTTTGATGAGTTGTACGAATACATAGTTAAGAATCTTAAATTAACACAAAACGTTTAAAAACTATTTCCTCCATCCTATTTATATGTTTATTTTTTTATTCTTTGCATGAAATTGTTTTAATTAAAAATAAATAAATAATTGAAACGGAGAGAGAATTTTTCTATTACTAAAGATATAAAGTGCTTGGATTCAAGTTTTGTACACACAAATATTTGAAATATGGTCTTCACTTTTAATAAAAATGTTCATATACTACAGTCACTCTTTTTGAATCTCACGCAGTTTCCATTTTTGGCCACCGCCGATATGCTATGTGCCTTCGTCGAATCCGCTAAACCACGGCTTCATCATTCTCCCTCCTCCTCCTATCCCTCGTCAACTATAACACCATCGTCACTTTATTCTATCCCTTTTCATTCCTTTATTAAGTGACATCCAACCAGTTATTCGACGCGCCAGCAACTGAATCACCGTGCCGGCAAACCATCACATGTCCCCAAAACATATTTTCGAATTAAGTCCTTCCCGTTAATGGTCTCCACTTTGACACCCTCTCATGAGACGACATTTTTATCGTCGCTGTTATGAGTGAACACATATGCACGGTCAGGGACGAAGATGCGGTGGTATATAGCTGTACATAGAGTAGTGGTTGAATGATAATTCATTATGCTTTACCATTATATTGGAAATACTCAATTAGAGTTGATAAGTCTAGAAAATCTTTGTTATGTACATAACTATATATTTAGTTTATATATTCTTTGTCTTTAAGTAAAATATACGTTAAATACATTTGAAATGTACAAAATTATTCTCAAACAAATAGAAATGTACCTGATATAAAATAGAAATGTACATTAAGCACATTCGGAATATCCTTCCGTGTTTTTGATAGATCTCAACCATTAGCTGAGAACCCTACGTACATCAATGCTCGTTGAATTCTAGGCTGTATGTACATTAGTTACTTCCTTAGTGTCAAGCACATTAAGGACATTCTTGTATTTAAAATACACAAAGCCTAAAATAAGACGGTGGTATATTTTTATAATAAGTTTCTTCATTAGTTCTAATAAATGACTTGTCTTTTTAGATAATGGGGTCATCTCTATAAGACCGTCTCACACAATAATTACTGTTTAAAATGTACTCCTAGAACATTTTACTTACCGACATGCATTTTAAATAACCTACGTAGAAAATCAAGAACTCTATACATTTAACTAATCTACTTTCATAAGTGTAATAGGTATTACTTTGTACATTTTAATAAGTATAATAATATTGAAATTATATTTCAATGAGCATTCCAAAACACCTATATAGCCTAGAACCATGAGTGTAATGTCGTGAAGAGTAAGAGTGAAAAAAGACATGTGAGAGGAGTTGTTGTCGGTTTTAGCTACGGCCGACAATATAGGTTGCTTCAAGACTGATCACTTAGTCGGTAAACATCAGTGTAGGTTCATGGTCATAAATTTGAGGGATCCAAAGTGGTATAACGGCGGGTCCGCAACGGTGGTTTTAGCCATCACTAAAAACCAACGGTAAGTGGTGGAAGAGGATGATGAGTGGGAGGTCATGGACTTATATAGTTAGAGTTGTGGCAGGTCCTGTGGTTCTAGGCTGAAGATGCCAGGAAGAGGATACTGAGATGGTTCGGCGACGTGTAAATAGTGGCGCCATGTTCTCTCCGGCGACGTGGTTGGTGTCTTTTTACAACGTCTGTTGGTTGTGGACTCGTGGAATGCGTAATAGAGATTTGGAGTGTGATTGTTGTGGTTTATTTGAAAGTCAGATCTAGACCGTTGTGATTAGTTAGATAAAGGGCTGAGATGTGTTCTCACCATTCTCACCAAATGACCCGTTCTCACCGGAACTCAACCCTAATAATAATAATAATAATAATAATAATAATAATAATAATAATAATAATAATAATAATAATAATAATAATAATAATAATAATAATAATAATAATAATAATAATAATAATAATAATAATAATAATAATAGTAATAATAGTAATAATAGTAATAATAGTAATAATAATAATAACAATAACAATAATAACAATAACAATAATAATAACAATAACAATAACAATAACAATAACAATAACAATAAGAATAACTATAACAATAACTATAATAATAATAATAATAATAATAATAATAATAATAATAATAATAATAATAATAATAATAATAATAATAATAATAATAATCAAGGGGCCTTGTACCTGCTGCTAAATCAATGCTTAAACCACTTCAGAAAGTGTGGACACCAGTACAAAGGACTACATCAGGGGAGCCTATTCCTGTTCCGTCTCAGAGGATGCTGCCTGTTGAAGTGCCTTTTGGGGGAACCACCTATCATGACTCTAGTCTCATTGTACATGTGACAGTTCTGCACCAAGTGACTAGGTAGGAGCATCCGTCTTCACAGAATCATTTGTCACCAGCAAAGACTTTTGTGGCTGTTGTTGCTACTTGTTCAGAGAGTGTGGCTCAATTGAAAAGGGGACTGGAGGAACCACCAGGTATAGTTAATAATGAGTAACATTGGGTGCTGGAATGTGCGGAGAATAAATCGGATTAATAAGCAGTTAGATGTTAAAAAGTTTCTTCATCAAAATAATATTGGTCTTTTTGGAGTAGTTGAAACAAAAATAAAGTTAAAAGATTTTAATTCTGTGTTAAATAATATTGGCTCTCAGTGGCAGGGAGTCAATAACAATTTTTATCATCAAAGGGGTAGGGTTTGGGTTTTTTGGAATCCTCAAGTCTTTCAGGTGGATATGCTTCATGCTAATGCCCAGTGCATTACTTCTAGAATTGTTGAAATAGCCACTGGGGATATTTTCCTATTTTCTATAGTCTATGGCTTTAATGATGCTACTCAGAGAACTTCTTTGTGGAATTATTTGAAGGGAATCTATGATGGTTATCAGGGTCCTTGGAGTGTCTGTGGTGACTTTAATAATGTCCTGAATTATAATGAAGGAATAGGAGGGGAGGTGACTTGGGATGACATTGCTGAGTTTAGAGATTGTGTCACTTATTGTGGGTTGTATGATATTAAAGGTCAGAGGGCCTTCTTTACTTGGAATAATAAACACAGTCCTTCCTCTAGAGGTTTTTCTAGAATTGATAGGTTTTTGGTCAATGATGAGTGGCTCACAATGTATCCTGAGGCTTATGCTCATTTTTTGCCTGAAGGATTATTTGATCACAACCCATGTGTTTGTTATAGAACTGCTACCAAACCTCATAGACGTCCTCAATTTAGATATTATAATATGTGGAGCCTGGATAGTGGGTGTAAATATATTGTTAGTAATGTTTGGAATAAATCTGTGAGTGGTACTCCCATGTTTAAAGTTGTGAGGAAGCTCAGGATGTTGAAGAAACCTTTGAAAACTCTCAATAATAATAGGTTTTCTGATGTGGAAAAAGCTGTGGGGGTTGCAAAGTCCTTTCTGGATGAATTGCAGATTCAGATGCATAGTTGTCCTACTGATGCTTCTATTCTGGCAGCTGAGAAACTGGCAGCTGATTCTTATAGACACCTGTGCAAAGCTCAACACAGTTATCTATGTCAAAAAGCTAAGATCAATTGGACTAAGTATGGTGATGAAAATACTCATTTCTTTCACAATCAGATTAGGACCAGACAGATTCATAATAGAGTAATGTGCATTCAAGGGGTTGATAGTGTGAAATGCACAAATGCTCATGATATTGAAGAGGCCTTCATGCACTATTATAAGGTTCTTCTAGGTTCATCCCAAGTCACAACTCTTGTTCATGTACCTACTATCAGAACGGGTCCTCTGATTACCCAGGAACATAACAATATTCTTTTGGCCCCTGTGTCCTCTGCTGATATAAAAGAGTGTATTTTTTCTATCCCTTCAACAAAATCCCATGGTCCAGATGGTTTCTCCAGTCAATTTTTCAAGGACTCCTAGGACACAGTTGGTGATGAAGTTGTTCAGGCTATTCAAAAATTTTTTCCATACTGGACCGCTTCTAAGGCAAGTAAACACTACCACTTTGACACTTATCCCTAAGGTACCTAACCCTGTGAGTGTTCTGGAATTTCGTTCTATTGCTTGCTGCAATATTATTTATAAAGCCATTACTAAGGTGATGTGTAACAGGCTCAACAAGGTATTACCTCATATTATTAGTGAGAATCAAGGTTGTTTTGTCAAAAGTAGAAACATTGTGGAAAATGTTCTCATTTGTCAAGACTTGGTTAGATTGTATAATAGGAAGGTAGCCTCACTAAGATGTATGATCAAAATTGATTTGAAGAAAGCATATGACTCAGTGGAATAGAGTTTTCTGAGTCAAATGCTAAGTGCTTTAAAATTCCCTAAGGTTTTCATTAATTTGATCATGGCCTGTGTTACTTCCCCTTCCCATTCTTTATCTGTCAATGGAAGCACCTTTGGATTTTTTCCTGGTGAAAGAGGATTAAGGCAAGGTGATCCTTTGTCCCCTCTCCTGTTTACTGTATGTATGGAGTATTTATCAAGGATTTTGAGTGTGGTGGCTAAGCAAGATGATTTTAGGTTTCATCCCCTTTGTGGTCATACTAGACTTAACCATCTCCTTTTTGCTGATGATCTCTTATTGTTCTGCAAAGGGAATGAAGCCTCTATTATGTGAATGCTAAGGGGTTTCTCTAATTTTTCCAATGCATCTGGTTTAACCCTTTACAAAGCTATATCTGATATCCTTTTTAATGGGGTGCCAGCTGATAATATTGCTAATATTCTACAAGTATCTGGTTTTCATCGTGGTGCCTTGCCTTTTAAATACTTAGGGGCTCCAATTTCTTCTAAGAAATTGACTAAGACTGAAGGGATGAAGCTGCTTGATAATATTTTAGCTAGAATCAGAGGATGGGGGGCCAGGCACTTATCCTATTCTGGCAGGCTGGTGTTGGTGCAATCTGTTCTTTCTACTCTTCATTCTTACTGGTCTTCTATTTTTTTGATCCCAAGTAATATTCTGAATAGGATCAACGCCCTCTGTAGGAACTATTTGTGGGGAGGAGAAGCTACTTATAAGAGAGCTCCTAATATTAACTGGGGTATTTGCTGCCTACCAAAGTCTGAAGGTGGGCTTGAATCAAAGATGCTAAGATTTGGAACAAAGCTCTTATTGGGAAGTATGCTTGGTGGCTTGCAACCAAAAAAGATCACCTCTGGGTTCGTTGGATGAACCATGTTTATATGAAAGGGACTGACTGGTCTTACTATTATGCTCCCCCTGATAGTAGTTGGATCTGGAAGAAAATTACCCACACAATTCAAGCCCTCAAGCATGCTTATGCTGATAACAGGTGGTTGGATTCTGATAGTCCTTATACTGCTCAGTCTGGTTATGAATGGCTCCGTACTAAACATTCAAAAGTTGGATGGAGATTCCTGTGCTGGAACACAATGAATGTGCCTAAGACTTCTTTTATCTTTTGGGCTTTTATGCACAAGAGATTACTTACCAAAGATAGAATGGCACGAATGGGTTTTACTGCTGATCTGATTTGTGATATTTGTGCTTCCTCAAATGAAGACCATGACCATCTTTTTTACTCTTGTGCTTATAGTGTTAGATGTTGCAGATTGCTGCAACAACAGCTACATGTTTCTTTCAATTTACCTAAGCTGGTTCACTGGTTTTCTTCTGCTAGGCTCACTGGGTTGCAACGTAGATTTATGGGAGCCTGTCATGTGGCTTTGATATACTATGTTTGGATGGTAAGGAATGAGGCAAGGCTGAATAGCTACGTGAGAAGACCTGAGGACATGGTGAATCAGATTATGCAAGATATTCATAACCGTTTCCTGAGATTGAATCTGAGTGCTGTACAATCCAAGGACCTTATTTGGCTACAAAGTCTGCATTTGACTTAGTAGGCCTAGTTTTATCATACTTTTTTGTAGTGTGTTGCTGTTTCATTCACATACTCCCCTGTACACAAATTATTTGATTGATTCTAATATACTTAACCTTTCCCCAAAAAAATAAAATAAAATAATAATAATAATAATAATAATAATAATAATAATAATAATAATAATAATAATAATAATAATAATAATAATAATAATAATAATAATAATAATAATAATAATAATAATAATAATAATAATAATAATAATAATAATAATAATAATAATAATAATAATAATAATAATAATAATAACTAGTTTTAAACCCGTGAACTTCACGGGCTGTTTTATAGTCAGATGAACAAATACAGCCAATATATGTTACGAATAAAAGGAAATTTATAATTGTTAAAGTCGTTCTTATAAATATACGGAGTATAATGGAAGAAATTAAAATGGTTATGTGTACAATTCGTAGGCCATGTGACTTTAAGAAAATGACAAAGAGTAAACAACCATTTGCTACTCTCATGGTCTCAATCATTTGTTTGTCTTTGGTTAAAATAGCCTCACAAAGAATCAAAAAAGCAAATAAATGATTGGACAAATGGAGTATAGAGTAAGAAGGTCATTTGTCTATCCTTATATTAGTGATATAGAGCAAAAATTCATTGAAAAACAAGCAACACGTGAAGCAGGGAAATAGGTCTTCACAAATCGTAGAGTAAAGACAGTTTGAACCGCGAGAAGGTCTATTTTTATAAAAGCAGCATTCTTATTTTGATAAATAAAACTTTTCTTTTTATTTAAGACCGTCTGACATTACCATGTCATTAATTAGTCAGTTTAGTACAATATTTATCATTATTATTATCATTATCATTTTAATTAAAAAGACCGTCTGATATTGTGACATCGTATCACTCTATAATTAGGTCAGTTTTAGTAATTAGTTGATCTATTTGGAATAATAAACCGAGCAACAAAAAGGGGCCTTATCCGGATAGGATTAGGACATCATAATCATATTTCCTTTTTATCCTTCTCACCTTCTCTCTTTCTTCTACCTAATCAACACAATCATCGATTCATCTCCATCCTCTGAAATCTGATTTTCCTCTTTCGATACAGAGTAGCCAATTTCTGTAATCATATTTCCTCTCTATCATTCTCTCTTCCTTCTACCTAATGTTCATCGAAAAAGTTCAATTCACACAATCGTCGATTCATCTCGACCTCAGATCTGCTTTCCATCTTTCGTTCATGGGTTTCCTCGTATGGTTACAAATCGCATGCAAGTCATTCACTTCCGACTTTGAACTATAACAACGCTTTTTTCACCTCCGTTTTCACTGCAATGAATTCTAGGGTTTCAATTTCCTCCAAATTACTCAATCGAATTTCAAATCCCATTACATACTCAGACGATGTCGATTTTAACCCCATTAATGGAACAACAACAACATTCTCAAGAGCAGAAATTGACAACTTTATGGATGATGTAAACTGAATTGAAACTTGTGAAATGAGAAGACTAATATCAATATGGGGAACTGGTGAGCCGAAGTCGTATGCTCCCAAAAATAAGTAATAAGTCCTATTACCTTAACTATATAGTAGAGGTAAGTCGGGTGTCGAATCCACAGAGAAGGCGATGTAATTAATGTGTAAAAAGTAAAGAGTACAAGTAACAATAATATAGGGGGTTTTGAGATTGATTATAACTAATGATCTAATAAGACAAAGCAATAAGTAAATGAGATGAACTCAAATGGCTAAAAGGTCCTGAGTCAAGGTTTATCCACTACTAGTTAACAATTGATCGTCGACCGCTAATCCTAATTTATTCCTTGAATATCCCATTGTCAAACAAGTGTCTTATATGTTCCTTAGGTAATGTTACTCAGTTCGAAACGCGAGCCTAAGCAACCTAATTAATGAATAATCAAATCCAAGCGTCTAGATTTAATCCACTAACAGCATGAAAGAATAGAACAATCAACAGAAATAACGACCTTTAACACACGCGGTTATCGGTTCGAATTATATATGTATTCCCCCTTTTACCCAACTACAATGAAACACATACAAATAATTGGATTAAAGGTCACAACTTTATCTAATGAATTGAACAATTATGGATTCAAACATATAGAATTGTAGTAGATTGATAGATGAGATAATTGATTGGCCGAATCAATTAAACATACAACAATCATAAATTATGAACGGAGAATAAATAATAATAATAATAATAATAATAATAATAATAATAATAATAATAATAATAATAATAATAATAATAATAATAATAATAATAATAATAATAATAATAATAATAACAATTAAAACAAAAAAAACAAAAATTAAAAATAATAATAATAATAATAATAATAATATTCTTATGTTGGAAGGATTCAAATTCTGAACTCAGTCATCTTTGAGCTAGCTAATTTTTGGTGTGCTAGTGCCTTGCTGCCTAAGAGTATTCTTAAGAGGATTAACAAAATTTGCAACGACTATTTCTGGAACATTGGATCTGACAGTAGGAAGATGGTATTCCAGGCTTGGAAGAATATCAGCCGACCTCACAAAAAGGGCGGCTTTAATGCTAAAGAACTCCTCTCTTGGAACAAAGCGTTGTTGGGTAAATGGATTTGGTTACTTGCTCATGATTCCATAGGAAATTGGGCTCTATGGAATAAAGCTTACAATTTTCCTGCTAGTACTATATGGCAGATTAACATTAAGGATAGATACCCTGAAAGTTTATGCAGCATTGTCAAAGTAAAGAATGACATACTGGACAGGGTTGGCTCCATTCCTGCTGGTATTAATATTGTAAATAGCTGGTCTAGGAATGGTAAATTCAAAGTTTCTCTGGCTTATGACTGGTTCAGGTCCCATAGGGCTACTGTCTTCTGGTTTAAGGCTATGCAAGGCCCAGCTATCATTCCAAGGCATTGGGTTACTTATGCCCTTGCTGCCCAAAAGAAGTTGCCTACGGTGGACTTGATTAACACCAGAGATCCGGTGATGATAAACAGATGTGCACTCTGTAAATAGATGACTGGAACTTATACATCATCTGTTTTTCAGATGCTTGTACTCTCAACAAGTGTGGCAGGGGCTTGTGCAATGGATGGATTTACATAATCGAAGCAATGACCTGAAAACTGAGCTTAAATGGATGGTACAACATAGAGGAAGACATCAGTGGAAACATGATTGGAGAAAGACACTACTACAATAAAAGGAATAAGTAACACTAGATAGAAAACATCTTAATATGATAAGCGTCTTCTAGATTAATAGAGAACGCTCCAAACACAAAACGGTTATTTAAAACTAAAATATAGAACGCCTATGATAATAACCATTATCTATGGGATGGGTACAAGGAAGCGCCTACTGCTACTCCTATTATTATATTAATTTATTAATTATTAATACTCCATTAGTTTAATTTATTTATTAGTAACTTCTCTTCTAGGCGGCTACATACATACTTTCCTTCCTGTTTAATTTCTTCCTAAATTTTCTGCGCGCCGCTTCGTCTGCTGTTCGCTCTGCTTCACTTCATCACCTCCTTCATCCTTTTTGTTCTCTTCAATTGGTAAGTTGGTTATTCTTGTCTGATTTTTCATTTTCAATTTCAGTTTTAGGTAAACCCTAATTCCCAATTTGTGTTCATATGCTGTTCGTTTTCATTGGTAAGTTGATACAAACTAGCAATTAGTAATTCTTAGAAGAAAAAATAAATTAGTGTAGTGCATCTATATTTAATTTAGGATACATCCAAACCACATAATCAAAACGGAATAGACAATAACTCAATGGTTATTTGTCATAATTGAAATCACGTCAATGGTGTAGTAAAAAAAATTGAGTGTATGTAGTATATATTGCTCCTAATGAATGCAGTAATAATGATTTTGTTGATTATGAAAATTTTGGTGAAGTATGATGCAAGATTGATGGCCAAGTCATTAGACATACTCAGGAAAGGATGTTCCTGAATGGCAGAATAACATTTGGTGCTTTAAAGTAAAAAAAAAAATGGAAAACTGTGAATAGTATACAGGCTGCCATGGAACAAAGAGAGTAATCAATGATGCATAACAGTAGTTGTTGAGTCGATAGTCTAGCCTTCGGGTCTTTCTGCAAGCTGAGTGAGAAACAGATTTAGTGATAAAAAACAGTCCGTCTCATTATTGATGGCCACTATCCGTCTATAGCTATAGACGGATAGTGGCCCTCTCTCAAAATTGAAGTGGGAGGGCAAGTTAAGAGAAAGAAGTTCAAACTGAGACATATCGTGTTGCTTGGCCTGAGCATAAGGATGATATGCTACAAAATGATAAAGTTGTTACGGATCAACCATTTCCGAAGGTAAAGTGGAATGTTAATTACATAGCATTGTGTTCAAATCTCATTTTTTTCCAATCTACTATATGATACTAAAACTAATAGTGTTACTTGGCTAGGGTGTTGATAGTCTGTGTTCTTTGGCAAATGAGAGTGGAACATGGGTCCATATAGTTGCCGTTGGTGATGTGTATGTTCCAAATGAAGGAGAAGTTGTCAAGCATCATTGCAAACCAGTACCAAGTGGTTTTTATAGAGTATGTATTAGAGAAGAAATTAACCCAAATGCTCTCTTGCCATGTCCTGAAGGGGAAATAAAATTTATTTGCCAAGGGAAGGGTTATTTTTTTATCTGGCCAGTGCACTTGATTTTCCCGATACAAAAGGTAACGTAACTATAAACTGTCTCTTCTCCAGGTTTTGTATAGAACTAATTGCTTTTGTATAGAACTAGTTAACTGCTGGGAATGCTCTGTTCCACTTCTGAGATGTTTGGTATGTATGCTGTGTGTCTAAGAAGGCTTTCTTTCATACGGAGTGTCATAGAATGATGCAACAATTTTGCACTTCGTCACATTGTAAATTGGTGAAGATCTGCTATCTTTGTATCGTCAATGTATGAGAAAACAACGATTTAGAATATTCCTGTAGACTATAGTACTTTATATTGAAACATACCCTGTAACATCAAACGTGATGAATTCTTTGGTCATTTTGATGTATGCGGGTACATGATGTGCAAGGACAGTATTCTTACAAATAGGAGGGAATTTAATTTACGACGTATCGTAGACATTCCCTCTGTCTCAACAGCTAAGCAAGATCTCGTCCATTCAGTGTCATTTTGATACCACAAGTATGTGTGACTGTGTGAACTTACAGACTCTTGAACATGCTTGACTTTAGTAAGTGGTCGTTTAGTACTTATCTGATAGTTAAATCATACATCTGCCATTCTACAATTCCAGGTTTCTTAACAGACACTGGTAAGAAGTTCACTTAGGACTCTTTGTTGATCATGTAGGAACTTTTTATAAAATCGGAAACACCAACTTTCTTGGACTGTTAACATGTGTCGAACTAAGCCTGCTTATCAACTTTCCGTGCTTGGATTTATGTTCTCTTTTCATGTTCCAGTTAGTATTCCATAAGTCAAATGATTCTTTTCAATTTTGTATATATGTTATATGTCAAGGAGAATGAGCAAGTCCGGATGGAATTCAATTCAACACATTCACGCTCTCCATCTTCACAAACATCATCCACTCGAAAGTACCCAATCACTCATGCTGATAAGTTAAAGGTGACCACTCGTTTACTTCAAGTTTTCAAGGATGTAGCTATTGGCATGAAAAAGAACGGAAAAACCAAATCTTTCACAATTCCGTCTAGAGTTTTTCAAATCGAGCAATGTCTTAGCCTGGACTATGAAGACATGCTTGATTGGTGCTTTCAAAAGAAGATTGGATCATCTCATATATCCATTTCCTGACAAGGTATTGTACACGCTCCTTGCTTAACATACAAGTGTGGATATACCCCTTTTTTTTTAATTTTCTCACAATACTTTTGTTTTGAATTATTGTAGTATTTTGATAAAGTCCCTTCCACTTATTCTCAACAAATGATTGACGAGCTTAGGGAGATGTGGATTTCATATGTTACTGAAAATCATCAGCCGGGTAGCGACGACGACGATGATGATATTTTTGAGTTGTAGCTTGGGTAGTATTTTGATAAAGTCCCTTCCACTTATTCTCAACAGGAAAGATAACGCTTCCCGATTGTAAGTGTTCTCTATAGTACATGAAAACAAAACGCCTAACACAATAAGCGTTCTCTAATGTATAACATATAAAACGCCTCCCTAGCCCGTTCTCTATACAATAGAGAACACTGAGTTGGAGAACGCCTAAGGGGCGTTTTCTAAAGCCTTTTTCAACAGTTCTCTAAGCCTTTTTTTTGTAGTAGTGAGAGTTGTTTATCTGCTGCCATCTCTTACATTTGGCAAGAAAGAAACACCAGAATTTTCAACGGAGCAGAAATTGACACGGAGAATCTTATTAGCCATATTAAATTTGCCGTTAAAGTCAGATTGTTGGAATACCACTCTAATAGGCCATGTCTAGAGCTTGAAACTAGGTTGCACACATAAGTTTCTCTTTGTCCTTGGGGACTAGTGGTTAGCTTTTTGTAAGTTATTATCCTCTTTGATCAATTAAATGAGATATAGCTTCTTGCAAAAAAAAAAGATAACAACAACAACAACAACAATAATAAAAACAACAACAACAACAATAATAATAATAATAATAATAATAATAATCTTATTATCTCTATAATAATAATAATAATAATAATAATAATAATAATAATAATAATAATAATAATAATAATCTTATTATCTCTATAATAATAATAATAATAATAATAATAATAATAAGTTTATTATTGATATTATTATTTTAAGAAGAAGAAGAACATTATATTCATTAAGCTTTAATAATATTCATATCAGTAATAGTAGTATATAAATTAATATCAATATTATTGATTTTAATAATCATAACATTCATATAATATCAATAATGATACTTAATTATAATAATATTGATATTAGTAGTATTGATATGATAATTATTAATATGACAACAATCAATAAATAATATTAATATTAATAAAAACTATTGAGCTTAAGGTGAGTAGTAGAATTGAAATAAGCGAAATTTAGTGGAGTGAACTAAAAATGAAATGAATATAAGTTTGAATTGAATCGAATGAAGTGAACTTAATCAATTTAACTTAATAGAATCGAATCAACGAAAATGGGCTAAATATAATGAAATTTGAATTTATGTGAGTAATAAAATAAGACAGAAAGAATATGGCTTAAGAGTTAATTTGTGAAGAGATTAGTTGTAATTTGTGAAGAGATTGGCTAGACTGAAATGAGCTGAAATTAAGTCAGAAAAAATAGTACCTTACTTTAGTTCAGTTTAGCTCCGTTAAGTTAAGTTTAAGCTTATATAAATATACAAATTTTTGAAGACATTGGCTAGACTGAAATGAGCTGAAATTAAGTCAGAAAAAATAGTGCCTTACTTGATTCGAATTTTAGCTCCGTTAAGTTAAGTTTAAGCTCTTTTGTAATATCCCAAATATTTTAAATATTCATTGTTTTTAAGAATTTGTATATTTATATAAAAATAATAATTTAATATTTAACTTTTCCTTCAAATCCTATTTAGTTTTGAAAAGGGGTAATTCAATTGTTTAAAAGGAAAAATAAGGGTTAACTCTTATACTCTCTCTGTACCAGACTAATGGTAACACTTTCCTAATACTACCGTCTATCATTAATTAATGGTAACATTCCTTATTTGGCCCACAACATTACCAAATTATCTTTATACCCATTTGATATTTACATAAAGTGCCACTACATACCCCACCTACCAACTCACAATTTAACCCACAATTACATATCCCACCTATTTTCTTCCCTCTTTACCCCTTCTTTTACTCTCTTTTCTTAAAAATCTCATTTTTTACCACGTTACCATTTATATGGTACGGTGGGAGTATACAAAGTGTATATATGTCTTTTATTTTGATAGTCTTTTAGTCTTTGAGCCGTCTAAACTACAACTTCCATAAATTCATTGTTTCCATCCACCAAATTCTCCTTTTGCAATTCCATCATCCGTGCAAATCCTATATTTTTGTCACGTAGAATCCATGTGCCCCTATTGCTACTTCTCTCGTTTCCGACTTGCGGTTGCCTCGTTATCCATCCATTCTCTATTGATTTGATCCAAACCAACAATAAAGTTTCAGACTGTTTTCGATTATTAGTTAGTCGGGTTTTTTGATTTAAGGTAACACGATTATATCAATCCTAAAATAATTATTATCGTTCGAGGTTGTTCGTGTACATGTCATGTTATTATATTGGTGCGTAATTTAATTCATGCTGATGTGTTGGTTGTTATTACTTATATTATGAACTACTATATTTTATGTTACTAAGATATTGCTTGTGAGGTGGGTGTTTGGTTCTTGATAAGTTTAGGCGGCATATTAAAGTCGTCGTTTCGGGTATGCTGACGGATTAAATTTAGGGTTATTTCATATAAATAATCCAACCTATGTCTATTCTTCTTAAATTAATCCGACCTATGTTTTAACCCATATTAATCTAATCTATGCACTCATTTCTCTCAAAATACACCGGCCCTAATGTTTACCTGTTATGACCGGTGAATGTCAATCCTTAATGGGTAACCTTCCTTTTATTTAACTCCTCCATTTCTTTCTTCTTTCTTCTTCACTGTACTCTTGTTTTTCTTCTTTCTAAATCATCAGCAATCGATTTTTTTTCTTTTATTATCATTAATTCTTTCAAGTTTTGGAAATTTTTGTTGTTTGAATACAGAAGCTATTGACATGTCGTCTTACTTTGTCCCTTCATTGCCCAAATAATTAGTCCAATTTTCTCCGTGAAATCGAAAATGCCCCAACTCTCCCTGCATCATTAATCATAAAAATCCCAGATTTCCTAAATAAAACAAACCTAGGGTTTTGTTTCCAAATCCCAAAGTTTCCCCAAATTTGTAAGATTATCAATTTTGCCGCAGATTCGCCAGAGATTCCTCGAAGTGAAGATGTCGATTGTCAGGGAATTAAAACCGAAAAGTGAGGAGATGGTTGGAGAAGGTGACGAAGTTGGGGTTTCAGAAAAATAGAGTAAGGTTGACGTTTGGTAGGTTTATGGTTGGTGTTTTGATGGGTATTAATGGTTTATGTATACATGAGAAACGATTTATGTATATATAATTATAAAAGAGGAATAAAAGAAATCAGAAGAGAATAATGCATTGCCTAAATGGAGCATTGAAGGACTCAAACCATCAAACAAGAATAATGCTAAGTTTTGAGAATCTGAAAAAAAATGAACAATAGGGATACTAATATACTATGCTTATCCTCCCAACAAATCTTCAAATCAATTAAACATATAAAATTTCAATTGGGTATAATTTGTCTGCTTGTTGCATCAACGATTTAATAGTGTAGGGAATGGAATACTTGAGACATTTGAAGGATTTATAAGTTCTAATTATGGCCAATTAACTAACAAGAGATTTTGAAAAGTTTTTCTGGAACAAGAACAATAAACCAAAGGAAGAAGAAGAGAAAAAAAGAAGAGAAAAATGAGTGAAGAGTAAAGAAAGGGATAAGATTACATAGGGTAAAAGGGTTCACTTGTTAAGCAGGTAACCCTTCCACTAGGGTATTTTGAGAAAAATGAGTACATAGGTTAGATTAATATGGGTTAAAATATAGGGATTAATTTGAGAAGAACAGACATAGGTTGGATTATTTATATGAAACTAGTTTTTGAACCCGTGCACTGCACGGGTGGTAACGTAAAATATTATTTTGAGTGTATATTACGTAGAGATATATACTATGTAAAATAGATTAAATGTTATTAGTCAATTTTAAATGGTACTGTTCGTTTTAAGTTTTTTTACTGGTTGGTAAAGTATAGGAAACGGTCGACATACAACGTGATTGAGCCAAAAAATGACATACGATATTTGTGACAACCCAACAAATAACCCAAAAAGGCCCAATCCAGAGTACCCAGTCCAATCACAAAATAAACAATAAGACCAACAAAACCCGATTAATTGATAAGGGTGTACTAAATAATCAGTCAATCAAAATATCAAATGCGTTTAATCCTTATCGCAACGTCCGCCTGTCTCTCTCTCTCACTCATCTATTCTCTTTTTTTCGACGAAATGTAAGTATATTATAGAAAAATTGGAACCGTCACAATTTTTTGGGAGTTTGGAACTAAGCCCAAAGACTCGTACATTGCGAGCTCAAATAATCTAAATCGGAAATTTTCATCGCTTTGCAACCACACTTCAATCTACCTTTACCTCAAAAATTCCCTTGGTCCTGATATTTTTATTTAGAAAACAGTATTTTCGTATCAACAAAAGTAATCATTTTAAAAACACCATTTACTAAAATTATTATAAGTACATAAACACTCTCCTCGTCCTAATCAATTATTTTCCTCTATTTTGTTAAAAAAATAACCTGAAAAGAAGTATACTCGCTCCAATCCAATCCATTAAACACTTAATTTTGGAGGTCGAACTTCACAAACTATAACCACAAATATAGAAAAAAAAACTATAAAATCTTAAAAGATGAAACTAACATATTAAATTTGAAAACTAAGGGGGCGTTTGGTTGGGGGGAATAAGGAAAGGGAAAGAGAATAAAAATGGTTAATTCCTTTTGTTGTTGTTTTGTTTGACACAAAGAAAGGGTAACCCATACCCCCAAAACCATTCTCATCCTTACCCCTCCCCCCCTTGGGTAAGCCCATAACCCCATAATCCCTTCTTTCTCCTACTCCCTATTTTCACCACTCCCACCAACACCCACCACACCCTCTCACACCGTCAACCACTGCCACCTACACCCTACACCCACCACACCGACACAACCACCACCAGGGACGCCGACACAACCACCACCAGCGACGCCACCTGTCCACGCTACCCCATATCCTCAACCGCTAAACACCACACCAACACCTTAAGTAACTCTCCCACCCCACCAACCACCACCAACACCTTCCTCGGCCACACCACTGCAACCGCCCGACGCCGGCCACACCAGATCTGGTGTTTTAAGCGGTGGGGGAGGGGTTTTCGAAGGGTTGTGGTGGATTTTTTAGAATGAATAAGGTGTTTGGGGTCGGGATTGTGGTGTTTGTTGAGGGCGTGAGGCGCGGTGATTAGGTTCGCCGTGGGGTACCGTGAGGAAGATCGTCGGCGCCGCTACTTCTGGTGGTGTCGGTGTAGATAATGGTGGCAGGTGGTGGTTAATGGTGGTGGAGGTGGTGGATGTTGGCTTTTAATTCCCTTTTCCTCTAATTGTCAACCAAACACCCAAGTATAATATGGGTGATCCCATTCATTTCCCTCTCTTACCCTTTCTTGATTTCATTCTCTTACCCTTTCCCGTACCAAACGCCCCTTAATGTTACCGGTAGATTGGAATCAATGAAGAATTTGAGATTCTTCTTTGGTCATGGAAAAATACAATATCTTATGGGTTTATGGTCTTAGCCTAAATGATATATCGATTCTCATAACAATTTTTGAGATATATCATTGTGCATGGACACCAAATGACAAAGTTCACTAATAGATTTTTACAGCAAAGACATTCACCTAAAAATGAGTAATTTAAAGGCAAAAAAATAGATATCTTTGAGGCATCTTGTTGACCAATATGAATGCAAGCCCCGTTTATTATGAAAAATCAACAAAAAGAGCTGAAATATCAGCGGTGTTATATCTCGCTAAGAACTCAAACACACCAAGTCGCATGACAAACACTCTCAAAAAGCACCCCCTGCTGGCCCAAGAGCCGGCACTTGAGATTCCACTCTTAATAGAATATGTGAACTTTGCCCCCATTTTTTCTCCATGTTTTCGAGGGTTAGACATCGAACACGTCGGCCAACTCTAAATGCAATGTAAGCCTAAACGCTTGAGACAGTAATATTCGAACTCCGAACACTAAGAAGAAAAACGATGATGTCACATGAAACAGTGCAATTCAAACATTAATCAAGTACATGGCATGGGTCACAAAAACTGCACCATAGCAAACACACTACTTATGCGGCCTTACTTTTAATGAACTAAATAATTACAACATATGGAGAATTTCAATAAATAGACCATCACCACCACAATCGACAGAATGTATTCACTTCCAAATCCGCAACCATCTTCCTCGCAAATTCTACAACCTATTTGAATTTGCAAAAAAAAGAAAAACACAACATAAGTTTGTTCCTTAATAAACTTACACTTGAAGAGTTTTCTTTCTCAAATTTGTTTTCCATATTTATTTGTTCCTTATAACTTTGTAAGTGTAATAAACAAATATTTTTACTAAGGAGTATAATCTAACTATAATCGTCCATCTCTAAAGTTTAAAATAAACCAATCTCTTATAAAAAAAACAGGGGGAAAAAGACTAATTAAAGATGCCCCTATAAATGGACGGACATGAATATGTGGAATGGAGGGCCGAAGATGGATTAGATCTACATGAGTGATGCGATTAGCTTAATGAAACTGTTGGTGCTCTTCTTTTATTTATCATATAGAACACTTGAATTGAGCAGCAAATCCAGTATTATAGTCACTTACACCCGAAACAACACTTCCAAAGTGCTCCAAATAATATACACAAAATCTCATTGAAGACGGCGATATCCGTCACAAGCTTGTGACGGATACCATTTTCTCTCACAAAATACCCATATGAGAGGTGAGTGGGGGAGCATATGGGGGTGCCCCACCTTGTCCCCTCTCCCTTTTTGTGAGAGGTCTTCAGCTTGTGACGGGATTAGCTCGTCACAAGCCAGACGCTTTGAATAATATAAGCAACATTTGTTTCCGCCCACTTGTTTTTTATACAGTTAACAAAATTAGTGATATCTTCCCTCTTAGGCTCTGTTTGGTAAAAGTAACTGAAAAGGTAACTGAAATCTAAAAAGATAGCTAAAACCTGAAAAGGTAGCTGAAACCTGAAAAGGTAACTGATAAGGTAACTGAAAATTAGGAGCTGATAAGGTAACTGATTATATAAAAATGTGTTTGACAAATTAGCTCAAAATGTAGCAGATTTTGGTAAGATGACGTAGAAGGATATGATAGTTATTTAATATCATAAATTAAAAGGGTAAAAGATCAAAAATATCTCATTTCAGGTACCTAAAATCTCAAGCATTTCATTTCTAGCAGCTTATTTAACCAAATAAGCTACTTGCCAAACACGTGCAAAAAAACCAATAAGCTACTTTGGTCAAATAAGCTACATGAAGTGTCGTGACAAACGGGGCCTAAAGTTTGATTAATAAAAACACATGAAATGGAACTCGTGAAGAAGTTCAAATAAAGGACGACATTCATTTAACAGATTAAAAATCTGAGAACATCACTCAAAAACTTGAGTAAATTATTTCCAACCATCAACAGAACCATAACTACCAAGCATATCACCACCTCATTATCAAAAGACAGAATTAAAATTTCAACATTCCAAGAAAATTCGTGGATTGTAGTAAAAGTGATATGAACAATGGTAATGCATAATGTAATATAATGAGAGTAAATACCGGTATCAGTGGATTCTTACTATTTACAATTCAACATTATGAAGGTGAAATGAAAATTTGAGGGGACATTCTAGCTGTCTAGATGAGTAATACTTGTGGAGTTAACAAACTAATGACCCCTAATAATGAAGGTTCATAAAAAAATTACGTTAATTTAAACGCCTTTAGAAACAGACATACGTAGAATGCACACGTACCATGCAAATTGGAAAGACCAACACAAATTTCAACCATGAATATGTGCACTCCCATTTAGAACACACACACACCGGTTCATCCCCGTAGGCATCGTTTGCATAGTCCGAAAATCCTTCAAATAAATCTCATCCAAGAATTCGGTTTCAATCAAATCATCCCGCACACCCATTCAGAAAACACTGCTCTTCACAACCGTGAATTTTGATTTCACAATCATGCTGCAATTTGTGGATTAAAAATGAATCAGAAATCTCTTATAGTAGTTTCTGAATCAGCTAAATTAACGGTTCTTATATTTCACCTCTATTAACAATCACACAACCCAATAATACGAAACTTAAACAATCGAATACAATCTCTCTCAAAAAAAAATCGAATACAACGCAGACGAAAAAGACCAAACGTAAATTAATCCTCAAATTACATCAAATCCTAAAAAAACCGTGTATCAACTAAAACAACTTAAAACAATGACCGGATCAGTAAATGACGGTTATGGTAATAAAATGGAGGTAATCGAGAGTTGAATTATTGACGACTTTGATAAATTACCGAATATGTAACAAACTGGGTAGTCTGGTCTAAGCGATATTGGCTGTTCATTTATTTCGTCAAAGATACATATTGATGCGGTGGTTGTAAGAGGCGGTCTCTTGGTAGGAGCGCAACTTTGCGATTATTCATTTACTATTTTGCTTTTTTTTTTTTGGGGGGGGGGGGTTAATCATGATTTTTACTTTGAATTTGATATTCTGGCTTGATAGTGAGATGAGATAAGTAATAAGTTATGCGGTTAATCTTTCAGAGGTTGAAGATGAGAAATCATGAACTTGGAGAATTGAAGTAAGGTGGTACATATACGCGTATAAAAATCATTGACTATATTCTTTCCGATTTTTAGGGGATTGATAGATCTAAAATCCGGTAACAATATTGTTTGTAGAATATATTGTAGAATATTTTTGCTTTATTTTGAGCGAAAATCTGTAGAATTTTTTTGCTTTATTTTTGTTTGGTAATTTTTTAATTGTAATCCATAAATGTAAAATCTTTGACTATATTCTTTCCGTATTTTAGGGGATTGATAGACGTAATTGAAGCTTTGATTTAGGGATTCGAAAATTTTTTTTTAGTAATATTTGGTAACTCCTTCACGTGATATGATTGCAAATATTATAATTTTTTTTTAAAATAAAAAATGACACGTGGCGTTTTAAGAGGTTATGACACGTGGCGATCAACGGGGCTTGCGGTTGTTGCTTTAATATAATATATGATAACCCTTAAATTTATTGTGGACATATTACTTAATATGGGTTTAGAATTTAGATGCTACGAAGATGGTGTTGTATTTGATTATGAGCAACAACCTATTCCTGTAAGATCTCATGTAGGTGTATGAGGGTGAGCATGAATTCACACATATCTTTTTTTACGGAGGGATTTATTTAGCAACGACATGAGTTTTCTTTGCGGGGAAGTGGTGATTTAGCCCCATAATTCTTTACAATTGTGGAATTAAGCCTCATAACTCTCAATTAGAGGAATTTAGCCCCATTACGTATACATAAAGTGCAAGTTGGCCCCAATTCAAATTCTCATCAAAATCTCAATAGCTAAACCTTAATTTCTACCCCAATCTAATCTTACCTTACTCAAAAGGTAATATATTCTTGTTATTATCATTTGAATCATCTTATTTTATTACTAAATTAGATTAATTAGAGAAATATTTATGTTCATTATTTGGTATATCAATCTGTCTCATTGTAGACGGACACTATTCATCTAAAGCTGTAAACGGATAGTGACCCTCTCACAAAATGCAAGTGAGAAAGCAAGTGGAACACTATCTATTCACAGCTTTTGACAAAAAGTGTTCGTCTAAAGTGAGAATTTGTGTTGGTGTATTATATGGTTGTTCAATATATAGACATGTCAGATATGAGAGTGTTTGCTTATGGCTGCTATTGCTTTGATTTTTTGTTTTGTTACGTTTTGAAGAATTTATATCGTTTACGAAGAAACAACTATGTATGAAAATGTGAAATTGTAATACGTATATGGAGAGTATAAGGTTTTTTGTTTCTTATTTTTTTAAGGAGAAATTGACGAGATATTGATTTCAAGGGAGATATTAGATACAATTTGCATTGGGGCCAAATTTCACTTTATGTATAAGTAATGGGGCTAAATTACTCTAATTGGAAGTTATGGGGCTTAATTTCACAATTGTAAAGAGTTATGGGGCTAAATCACCACTTCCCCGGTTTTCTTTGTTATGATATTTGGAATAAGCGTTACCCGTAATATTTTGTTGTCGTTTTCTTTGACCTCGACTCGTGGGTGAGTAGCTTAGAGTGTAACTCTAAGTGTTGAGCATGGTCCATTATTGGACTTTTTGACGATATTGATATTGAAATTGAGATGGAGATTGGTTACTAGTATTGAGTTATGGGGCCTTTGAACCAAGTTATATTTTACGGTCCAGTGTGACCATGGTTATTAATTTATGTTATGAGTTTAAAATTGATATTGAGATGGAAATATTGTTTTGCGGTCTTATCCGCCAGTTCACTCACCCCTTGTCCTTGGCTTAGGATTGATGATGAGAATACGGTATCTGGTTACTATGGAGTACTCCCTCTATAATAGTATATATGACGTTTGAGGAGTTGTTATTTTTTACCTTTTACATGACGTTTTGCTATTTTCTAGGTTGTAGCTTTTCAGTTTTTAATGTTTTAGACTTTATCACTTCCAAAGTAATCAATGTGATAGTTGTACTATATAACTTGGCTTCATTTTTTCACAGTAGTGCTCTGTATCTTCTTTAAAGCAGTACTCTATATCTTATTTTTCTCTCATTTTTTTCCAAAAAAAAAACAACCTGACTATTCATTTTATTTTTGAGGTTGAATTTTTAGAATGGAAGACGAAAATTATGAGGTTGAAGACAAAAAAAGATTATAGTGCCAGATTTCGAGAATGAAAAGAAGGCAAAATTTGAAGAAACGTTACATGATATAATCATCCCAGATTCAGAGGGTGAAGCTGAGCGGTTAATGTTCTAAAACCGGAGAAAAAAAAGTTTCGTGATAACAGGTTTTGAAGGAGGGCGAATTAGAGATAAGAAATTCAGTATAAGACTGTCTTACAGGATACAAAGAACAAATCATAAACAATCAACAAAGACAGAGAAACCCAAGTAGTTTGAAATAACATCACATTAAACAAACCTTCAAGCAATCAACAAAACAAACAAACCTTTGGGCGAAAAAGATAAACCCATCTAAATCAACACACTAGAAAGCGAAAAAGAACAAAACTTAATTGAAACAAAAAATTGGAGTTTCCATCTTCTTTGGTGTGATGGCTGTGATTGAAATTGGGTAGTAATTGGAGAGCAAAACAGTTTACAGAGAATTTATTGGAATGATTTTTAAATTAAAGTTTAAATTTGGCTTCATTTTAAATTTTCGCCAAAAAATTGGTTCCAAAATATTTTCGGTAGTGCATATGATGTTTGTAGAAGGAGATGAAGAGGCACACGGTTGTCATGAAGAAATATAGGACTAAATATACTATTTCCAAAGCTATAAATGATTCCCTATTTAATGCCATAACAATGAGTTAATAGTTTCTTAATAACTGTGATTGTGGATAAACGTCATATATACTATTATGGAGGGAGTATTATATTATGAAACGGAGTAATGAGTAAGACGGAGAAATGAGTCGAGGTTTGTTTTGTAACACCCCGATTTATGAAGGAGCCTTTAGCAAGACATTCCCTAATAAACCAGACTGTTACCATCTCGGTTTCCCGAGGTAGTGAATAACAAATTAAACTCCAAGGCAAAATATATAATTACTTTAACTTAATTATTACAAAACCTCTTTTACATCAAATTACAAGGAACTAACATAAATGAAAGTGAAAGTCTTCTAAATGATGATCTAGCTACTAAGTCTTCTGATCCAGTGTCTCACGCCCATCAAGCTCCCACCTATCTCATAAACTCCGTCAAGCCCGCTCCCAATATTTGGATAGTCACGGTGTTCACGAATACACAGGTCAACCACGAGGTTGAGTAGGGAATACAATGAAACAACAAAATATGATATGCATGCTCCTCCGTCACCTCCATCTCCATCTCAACTCATATCTCATAACCCGAACACCCACCATACCGATCCCCTTAGACTATATATCGACCGTAGCCGATCCGCGCCCATTTCACTGAGGACACCAGGGCAAGTCTGCAGAACCCGCCCCGGGCCTTATCACAACATCATCTTCACCACACCACATCACCACAACATCCTCCATCTCCAATGCATATGAATGCTCAAAAGAAATTAATGCAACACAATATATATATCTTTGAACCGATCAATCATAAAATCATGCCGGTTACCAAATGTTGTGATAACATACTCAATACGATCAATTCAGTCAATCACCTTCCAAAGATATGAATCATAACGTAAATCAACAGCCACGAAGCAAGTCAACGTTCACGCTTTGGTCATACGAAACACAAACAAGTCAACACAATTCAACATCAACGATAATAAGTCAAGTGTATTTCCCTACCTTTTCGCAATCCAAGCACACACAAGCAATCACTTATGATCCTTCACTTATCCATCACCTACATAACATAATTATGTATAATTACCATCTACTCAGTCAATTAATCATGCACATAACCTAGACTCATCATAACTTAATAGGAATATCAATTTAAAGAACAAACACGACTTTTCCTGATTTTCCTACTCATGGCAGACTAGGTATAAAATGAATAACTAATTCCAGAAAATTCGAATTGATGCAAAGCCAATTGAATTGGAACCCCATGACTCTTAGCTACAATTTATATCTAACGTGTTTTTCTCAAATTCCAAACTTATCAAGGGTTTTCAGACTGATTTCCAAAAACTGACAGAAACCATCGCATAAAAAGTATTGATTCATAAAACGAGTTTGACAAATGATTCTTAAGTAAAACCAACGCCTAAACTCATCTAAACTCTTTAAATTAAATATATGAAAAAGACCCAGCACCAATTCAATATCTAAATTATGTTTTAGAAGTAATCTTTCAGCCTCTACTGATTTGAGGACTTTTTAGATAGACGTTCACAAATAATTTCTTCAGGAAAAACTACACGGTGAAATGCTACCAATTTTCACAGGCATAAACTAGGCTTTGAATAAACATGAGTCTCTTCTTTAACGTTTTGCATTCCACGGCTTTAAGACAGGTAAAACACTCAAATAACACAGACCAACGAATCTGTAAATTGCTGTAACTATTCCATTCATTTATCTCATACAATTTATAATCAAAAACCCTCAAACCAATTCTAGGGTTACGAAAATTATCCCAATACTACTATAATTATGCTAATAATTGAATAAAGAGGTAATAGGATAGTCTACTTACGAAATAGGATGAGAATAGGCTGAGAAATCGCCTCGCAATTCCTCACGCGGCTCCCTTCACACACGGCTCCCTCTTCTCTCTTTTCTCATGGTTAAAATGAATATGGTGATAGGGAGATTAGGGTTTGGTTAGATGGGTTATACATATAGGATAGGTGCTATTAAGACGATACGGGCCTAGCCTAGTTAGATTAATTAAAACCCGAGTCACATAATTACCCGAGTCACATATACACTACACGACCCAGCTGGTAACTCGGCCTAATATAATATCATATTAAAAATACCGGGTATTACAGTCTACCCTCCTTAAAAGAAACTTCGTCCCGAAGTTTACCCTCTCTACCAACCAACGCAAACGAATTATGAAACGCATATACAAAAGTATGTAAGGCACCCACCAAATTGAATATTAAACGCAGTATTACATTCCACCCTCCTTAAAATAAACTTCGTCCCCGAAGTTTAACCATAACAGAAACACATCATGTAACACTCCAACATAACCCACACAACGCATAACCAATATAGCCAAACTGAGAAATCACACATGAAAGTATAAAGATTTTACAATCCTACCCTCCTTAAACATGGTTACGTCCCCGTAACCTTCATTATTATAACAAAAGTTCTCAAACTACTGCTAACAACTGAAAGAGGATAAAAGATTCACAACTC
Organism: Silene latifolia; assembly: GCF_048544455.1. Taxonomy (NCBI): domain Eukaryota; kingdom Viridiplantae; phylum Streptophyta; class Magnoliopsida; order Caryophyllales; family Caryophyllaceae; genus Silene; species Silene latifolia. Next base: position 85,115 of record NW_027413210.1, on the reverse strand, counting down.
ACGTTCAAGTTAACTAATCCCTACTAAAGACAATCAATATACAAGCTCTCTCAAGGAAGCTACGATTCTCGGGCCGCTACAACACATCGCCACGGATCGGAGCAAAAGCCACGTTGAATAACTTAAGACATTTCAAAGATTAATCTAAACACTCTTCATATCAATCAATACATGCAATAACATTCACAGGATCTGCTTGTCAATCTAATTTATACATTACTACTCAAGTTACAAAGATGAAGATGCTTAGGTGCTCACATATGGTTCATGTCAAATAGCATATTTTCGAAGAAATATTGGTCGAATGACGAATGACGAATGCACATTGATTGGCAAATTTTACAAGCTTATTGGTCGAGTCAGTCAAGCGAGTAAACAGTGATATTGGAAAGTTAACATACAATACTATCATACATAAAATTTCATTCTTGGTGCTAAATATATTTAAACCGCACCCAACACCATGACATAAAAGATTAAATGTATTTAACTACACCAATTTTACAAATATTCATTACATATCATGCTAATATCAACATACCATGTTAACACACAACTCACTTAAATCACCACATTACATTTCCCGTTTTGACATTCGTAACTAACCACAACCCACTAATTCACTACATGAACGAACAACATGACTAAATTAACCCACTATTTGTGACTCGTTCTAGCTTCATTCCCCCGACTAGCAAATATCATGAAACCATACAACCAGACACTGGCTGGAAATCTCATTCCGAATTTATACTCACACGACAAAATTTAACTTCATTTTCAAAACTTTTACTTTCATACTGGACGGTGAATAACTTTCTTAACATAAATCTTATAACAGAGCCGTCCATAGAATCCATTTGACTCAAAATCAGATAAACTTAACTCAATTCCTTCAAACAATACAAGCTTAGATGTCGACTCATATTTCGTAATTTACAGGTTTATCTTATTCATTTCATTCCTATCTTTACTAATGAACGACTATTACCTCAACATCAGGATTTTAGTTGCACTTCTTTACTCAGTTATATTCACGGCTAACACGACTACAACATTTAATCGGAGACCTTTTAGATAGTACACATTCCCTGGTGACGTCTCAAAGAAAGCATACGATTCGTACCATGATGTAAAGCAAGTAACTACAAATTAACTGTGTTCAATCAAAATTTTACGTCTTTATTACAGATCTATTTATCACGGGTTGCATGGTCACACAAAAGTATAAGTACCAACTCAATCACATGTTAAATTTTAAAACGATTTATCACATCATAAGAACTAGACAAGAGTCTAACCATATAGTCAATATAAGAAGATTATTAGTTTAGATCGGAGGCACATTATAAAATTCCCTGTTAAACTCCTTACGGAACCATCGAATGTGCGTCATGAGTAATTAACTTAATAATGTAGAAGTCAAACAACTGAAATTACAATTGAGTATTAATGGTTATATGATTCACAATAACAACAAAATTACTTCCATATCACACATATGTTTAACATTTTAGCAACCATACCATTCAATTGTATCCATCAACTCAAGATAATTCATTTTCAAAGAAAATAAAAGATATCGCATAAACAACTTAAACATGTACATATACCATCATATAACTTGTAAAACATTATCTATGACAAAAGATTAGTAAGGTGAACAAGTTCTCCGGTTTGCACGGTTTGAACAAATAGGCAACTCGCGGCTCAATTAAACGTAACTATAACGACTATCATTTAAACATACGCATAACATGTGAATCATCAAAGGGTTATCTCATTATAATTCATAGCGACGGTTCGAGAATATATTTCAAATATCGTAACTATATTAAACTATATTTCAAATATCGTGACAATTGCAACAATCACCTTAGCATTTCATGACAATACAACTATGAACATATCCAATAAGGAGCAACAACACTATTTTATTATCATATCATAAGTTTAGGTTCAACTGAAATAAATTAATGCAATGAAAGTAATAAGTATAACTATAGGCACACAGACTCACATAAAAGACATTAGAACTCAGATGACATCCTACATGTGTGAACATTTAGACATACTCATTACTACCATCCATGTGTAAACATTTGAACATAATTATTATAAATATTCATGCGAGTATATTAGAACAATCAAGTTAACATTTAACGCCACCAACTTTATCAAGATATGACAATATAGTTTTATATTTATATATATCCGACCACTATACAAATATGATGAACACACCAGAGATATTATAACATGCCAAGCATAAAATATGCAAACAACTGGACTCGTATAAAATATTTCACCCTCGATTAAGAATCAAATTAAGCTATTCAATTTCACTCATACTATCATGCCAACAATGTTATAAACTAAACTTTAATTTTTTTTATCACTAGTTAAGATACATAACCAATGAATATGTGTGCTACTATCATCATATAAAGACACTATAATTTCACATTAATAAGGCTCATGAAATAATCGAACAACTGCATGAAAACTCAACATAGCATTCACATTTTAAAAGTTATGATTCACGTTGTAACTTCCAAAAAAATCACGAATAAATAAACGTTCAACGAAAACTTGAGTTATATTACTTTTTATAACATACAGAGAGTTAATAATTCGTGAGAAAAAGAATGAGGTCCAAAGCTCAAGAATTCAATTTTTAAAGGATTTTACAACTCAGTTGGTCCAAACAAGTATGTGACAGCAATTGGTCCGAAACTTGGGTCAGTTTGCAAAACTTACCATTTAATATAGAGACATCAAGAATTTTCGTGACTTATCAATTTGAAAACATATGCGAATCTTCTGAACGATGGAGTTGGGATTATGCAAAAATTATTAATACAATTTAAATGAGGATTTTTACAAAATCGTTGGTCGAAACATCACTGCACAGGAACTTCCTGACCACAGCCCACTAAAATATTTAATACTCCTAATCCATATATCCTATAAGCATGAAACCAACGCCAAATGAACACTAACACACGAGGCTATCTCTCATAAAATTTTCATTCATAGGAAATAAACAGAAAAGAAATGGCAGTAAGGTCAATTAAAGAGTAAAATCAAACAAAACGAGTTTCAGCACTAGGTCATTCTTTACTATGTTACAAGCTCTTATGAATATACTATGTATACTAACCCACCCCAACTTAAATCTCACACTTGGTACTTACGTAAACATCTATCCCATAGAATCCCTTCGCATCTCGATCTACTCCTTACATCTAAATCATGATTGCTATGACTAGAAACAAGCAATTCAATAGTGTTTCTGATTACTATCACAATACTATACTAGCATGGCTTCGGGATCACATAACCGCATATCACTAGACATAATAGCACTATCAACACGTCATTCACATCCATCCAGATAAATATCATCAATTCGCAATTATTTTCACGCTCACGATTACCACAATCCAACACTTCATTGATTATCAATCTGAACACGAAAATTTATTTCTCATCTCCACAACATCATATGATCACGTCATCATTCATACAAAATACTTACCGTAACGTTGTCCTGCAGAATGGTTAGAATATATGGGTCTCAAGGTATACATCAACTCGATTACATCCAAGGTTTTCCTTCTAACTACCCCATTCACTCAATTTTCTCTCGTTACCTTTCAAAACCGAGAGGGCAAAAGAGCACGTATTAAGGGCGCCTTCTTAACCGCACCGTGAGCTCCTAACATTTATTCCCGGGGTTCATTTTATTTAGACACATCCTACGTTCATTGGGTTCATTGGTTTAGGCCTGAGGATCGTTCGCTCTGATACCACTTTGTAACACCCCGATTTATGAAGGAGCCTTTAGCAAGACATTCCCTAATAAACCGGACTGTTACCATCTCGGTTTCCCGAGGTAGTGAATAACAAATTAAACTCCAAGGCAAAATATATAATTACTTTAACTTAATTATTACAAAACCTCTTTTACATCAAATTACAAGGAACTAACATAAATGAAAGTGAAAGTCTTCTAAATGATGATCTAGCTACTAAGTCTTCTCGATCTAGTGTCTCACGCCCATCAAGCTCCCACCTATCTCATAAACCCGTCAAGCCCGCTCCCAATATTTGGATCGTCACAGGTGTTCACGAATACACAGGGTCAACCACGAGATTGAGTAGGGAATACAATGAAACAACAAAATATGATATGCATGCTCCTCCGTCACCTCCATCTCCATCTCAACTCATATCTCATAACCCGGAACACCCAGCCATACCGATCCCCTAGACTATATATCGACCGTAGCCGATCTGCGCTCGTAGAGCCGAGGACACCAGGGCAAGTCCTGCAGAACCCGCCTGGGCCTTATCACAACATCATCTTCACCACACCACATCACCACAACATCCTCCATCTCCAATGCATATGAATGCTCAAAAGAAATTAATGCAACACAATATATATATCTTTGAACCGATCAATCATAAAATCATGCCGCTTACCAAATGTTGTGATAACATACTCAATACGATCAATTCACAATCACCTTCCAAAGATATGAATCATAACGTAAATCAACACCCACGAAGCAAGTCAACGTTCACACTTTGGTCATATGAAACACAAACAAGTCAACACAATTCAACATCAACGATAATAAGTCAAGTGTATTTCCCTACCTTTTCGCAATCCAAGCACACACAAGCAATCACTTATGATCCTTCACTTATCCATCACCTACATAACATAATTATGTATAATTACCATCTACTCAGTCAATTAATCATGCACATAACCTAGACTCATCATAACTTAATAGGAATATCAATTTAAAGAACAAACACGACTTTTCCTGATTTTCCTACTCATGGCAGACTAGGTATAAAATGAATAACTAATTCCATAAAATTCGAATTGATGCAAAGCCAATTGAATTGGAACCCCATGAGTCTTAGCTACAATTTATATCTAACGTGTTTTTCTCAAATTCCAAACTTATCAAGGGTTTTCAGACTGATTTCCAAAAACTGACAGAAACCATCGCATAAAAAGTATTGATTCATAAAACGAGTTTGACAAATGATTCTTAAGTAAAACCAACGCCTAACTCATCTAAACTCTTTAAATTAAATATATGAAAAAGACCCAGCACCAATTCAATATCTAAATTATGTTTTAGAAGTAATCTTTCAGCCTCTACTGATTTGCGGACTTTTTAGATAGACGTTCACAAATAATTTCTTCAGGAAAAACTACACGGTGAAATGCTACCAATTTTCACAGGCATAAACTAGGCTTGGAATAAACATGAGTCTCTTCTTTAACTTTTTGCATCCCACGGCTTTAAGACAGGTAAAACACTCAAATAACACAGACCAACGAATCTGTAAATTGCTGTAACTATTCCATTCATTTATCTCATACAATTTATAATCAAAAACCCTCAAACCAATTCTAGGGTTACGAAAATTATCCCAATACTACTATAATTATGCTAATAATTGAATAAAGAGGTAATAAGATAGTCTACTTACGAAATAGGATGAGAATAGGCTGAGAAATCGCCTCGCAATTCCTCACGCGGCTCCCTTCACACACGGCTCCCTCTTCTCTCTTTTCTCTCTTTTCTCATGGTTAAAATGAATATGGTGATAGGGAGATTAGGGTTTGGTTAGATAGGTTATACATATAGGATAGGTGCTATTAAGACGATACGGGCCTAGCCTAGTTAGATTAATTAAAACCCGAGTCACATAATTACCCGAGTCACATATACACTACACGACCCAGCTGGTAACTCGGCCTAATATAATATCATATTAAAAATACCGGGTATTACATGTTTAATTATGGTGGAGGGAGATGAGTATTGTATTAAAGGAATAATATGAGATTAGTTTGACGTTCAGATTAGTAACAAAGAGTGTTTTTATTATTCACTATATTTATTTTTATTTTTTACGTGTCTGTGTTTCCACGCCATGACCAAAAACTATGTTGCTTATATTGAGGTATTATCTGTTACTCAGCTTTCTGGCCGACGTATTTTCTTTTTTATGGGTTACTCGTCATGGGGGTAGTTCCTTTCCGTCCTCTTGTTTTTTTTTTTCAAGTTATTTCCGCTGCAGTTTAAAAGGATTACATTTCAAGTGAAGATTTTATTTAATGTTTTGTAAAAGTTGTTTACATTTTGTATTATTTTATATTTAAAAGGATTTGTAATAAGAGGCTTTGTATATTAATTATAATATCTCTGTATTTTGGCGCGTTTTATATGTAAAAGTGAGTTTTAATTTAGCCGATAATCAGGGGTGTTACATCTTTTCAATCGAGCCGAATTTACGAGATAAAGGGGAGGTGAGATATAACACAACCTTAACCTTATTTTAGCAACATGATGAGACCATCTCCTAAAAATCCAAGTTAAAAATTGCATTACAATTTACAACCGCATCAAAATGAATGCTACTACTTCACAATAAAAAAAAGCATATTTGTTTTATTCGGTCATAAATCAAAGCCACGAATATAACGAGTTTTTTTTTCGACAATAGTAAACACATATATTAAATGAAAGAAACGTTAAACTACAAACATAAGTAATACAAACATGGTAGGTTATCTTGTAGATAGGCTAACCAACCAATTACGGTATAAGCGAAGTAAAAGGCGAATTTCACGTAAGGAATTCCGCGCATCTATTTGGTACTGGCGTGTCACTAGCCAGAACTAAAGATATTTTTCTTGATGTCACCCAAAAGGTGATTGATGGAGAGGAGTAAGTGCGTGCTCGCAACATAATTTGAAGTAAAGTTCTAGAGTATGTCGCGAACGCAGAAGTGGCACGGACGTAGAAACTTGTAGTCGTGCCAGAGAGGGAGTCCGAGAAAAAAGCTGTGTAGTAGTCCGTAAAAGAGTTCCTGCAGATGTAAATATAGTAAAACAGAGCAAGCAAGGGGAGCATAAAAGCATTACCCGTAATGATCGTCGGAGAATGGGACGGGGAAGAACATCTTCGTAAAGTAGATAAGCTTAAATGTGCTGCTCGCATAGATTCGGCCAACCGAAGGATATGTGAGAGATTTGCAATGCTCGCCTCAAACACAACAGAGTTGCGAGCCATCCATATTAAGCATAGGATACATAAGAAACAAAGCAGAGAATTAAACTCGGGCGAAGAAAGCCGATGAAGGTAGGATATGTGATCTGCAATCCAGCGGAGGAAAAGGTACTTCCGGGTTGGCAAGAGACTATATACCAAGCACAGAAAAGCGCCAGACATGTTGTATTACATCACAGGATCGAAATATATGTTCAGATGATTCAGGGCAGGTCTGACAGAAAATACAAGTAGTATTAATCCGAAAGCCGCGTTGAGAAAGGGTCATCATCGTGGGGGGATATTATGTGCTAGGTGCCAGATAAAAAGGGAAAATTTGCTTGAGAAAGGGGAGCTCCATACGATCTTCCAGGAAAAATTCCTGAGCAAGGGGACAAAAGGAGGAAAAATTGATCTAGATAAGAGATACGCATACCCAGTGACACGGCTGTCGCAACCCTATTAAAAATAAAACCAACCAATCTCTATAAAAAGTAGTAGAGGCAGTCGAGTATCGTATCCACAGGGAGATGAGAATTCTGTATGCTAACTAAGTTTGCCTAGGTAACCGTTTCTTGGGAGTTGTTTGTTGATTCTAAACTACGGAGATAAAGAGAAAAGAAACAATAAAGGAACAAGCAATGAATTATAAAGAAACTACTAGAAAGAGAGAAACAGCTAGGACAGTCGATTCACCATGGTTTTCTAGAGATCAAATCTTAAGTCAAAGGTCAACTTGAACTCGGTTTGCAGGGTAGTGAAAAGGTCCTTCTGGCCCGCTATTCGACCTAAAACATTACTAACTTAGCTTCCACCCTCATTAGAATGCCCTAATGTTCACTAAAAGTCTTACCCCTTCCAATCTTCCGATCTAGGTCAAGGTGTATCAAATCAACTAGCTAAATGCGTCGACTCAAGTAGCTAATTGTTATTAAATGCAGTGATTAACAACACAAACCTAATTCTAGCCAAGCCTAATCACTTAATATTAATCTCCCTAATCACCATAGCTTCCCTTATTGTGGACATGGGCCACGCGTTATGGGTACGTGGGCTACCGCCAATCCGTGGACGTAGGCCACCAACACGCCAAGCCAATTTGTGGACGTATAACGGTCATAAAGCCACGTTTGGAGGCGTAGAAATGCTTTCGACCGGATCGCTTTAGATCGGTCGGTTTCGTCTCGGCAAAGGTCTCGAAACAATGTTTGAGATGTTCGGAGTAGCCACCAAACATTTGTGGGATGCCTGGAACCCATTCGAATCCATTTTATACCTAGGTCAATAAAAAGTGGTGCTTGACATAGGTACTGAAGGTAAGGACTCGTCCCCCTTTTAGCATTCTATGCCTAAAATGACTCTCGTGCACCCTGGATAAAGCCATCCACTATCCAAAGGTTCTGAGTAAGGGATGAGGGTATGTATTGGGAAGCCCTTTAATCGGACACTCAATCCCGCCTGCGTTAGCGGCCTCTACTGATCGATCGTGGTCGTTTAAGTGCAAAAGTTGATAAAACAGTTTAAATGCATGAATGCGCATCCAAAAGTTTAACCTAACATGTGAAAGTTTGCTAAGTCGGTTTGTTTATCCACATAGCATGAAATTGATGTCAAAATTGGATTTAGATTGATTTGCATATGAAAAGGAAATTAAACATCCATTTACCAAATTTGGGTTATGATGCTTAATACAATCAATTTGTTTGAAAAGGTGGGTTAAAAGGATAAAGTATAAAATGTAAGCTTATCAATATGATCTGTCACGTATTCGGATTAACCGTAATCGAGATCGTCCTAGACAAGTGCTGAAAATAAAAAAGAACAGTGCAAAGAAACCCTTTTGGGGCACGAGCCATACGGCGAGGCAATAAGGCGTGTCCAGGTTTATAAAAGATGAAAACAGGAGGCCTTAGGGCGCGAGGCATGAGCCGAACCAAGAGACATCTCCCGGTTGCAAAAAGGTTGTTTAAAACCATTTCAAAAGGTTGTTAAAAAAGGTTATCTAAAACCGTATTTGTGATGAATGATTGTAAATATTGTTTGCATGACTCGGAATAATTACTATTGTGTTAGTAATATTCGTTGTCGGATTTGCAAGTTTGAAAAGCATAGTTTACAAATAAAAATGTAAAATATGTGTGCTTAACCGCTTTGTCACCATACTCGAATTAAATCGACATGGTATTTATTTTCACCAAGGGTGATATACGATATGGTCAAGATAAAGATGAAAATAAAATGAAATAAAAGTGAAAGGAAAATGTTTGATTTGAACTAATTATGTTAAGTTCATTTATTTTGTGATTAGTCAAGTTTGTCATCGTACTCGGATTAAATCGACATGGTATAAGGAACCAAGGATGATTATAAATTATGACTAATATGTTTGAAAGTTTAAAAAAATGAAAAAAATGGTAAATAAAGAAAAGAGTGTTAAAATACCCATTAATTTGTAATTAACCACTAATATCATCGCGTCACGGAATAAACCGTCATGGTATATGGAACCAAGGATAATTTCGGTAATGGTCAAAATATGTTTATCATAAAAATGAATAAAATGTTTGAAATGGTAAAAACCGTAAAAGGAAAGAAGTGAAAATAAAAGAAAGTGTTGAAGGAAGATGAACTCAAACACGTTTGAGTCTGACCCGAGAACCCACAAGAGGCTCGAGCCTCCTTGCATAGCAAAGAGCTTCTGTCTCAGGCAAAACTCGGTTTCGGCTCATCTAGCCTATATTTGAATCATGTTATGCATTGTTCATGCTTGTAAACTTATAAAAACAGCAAAGACATGAAGTAAGTGAGTTGTTTACATCCTCAAACTTACGTGTATTGATATTTTCAAAGTAGACGACTTTAGAGACGGTTTTCTCGTTGTGACTACTCGCAATCAAAGAAGTTTAAAAGAGTGCCTTAAAAAAGGATTTTGTTTTGAAAATATGTTAATTAAAACATGTTGATTGATGAATTGAGTTGGTCAAATGGTTCGGTCGAATGCACGGCGACGGTACCAAACAAAATGTGTAAGGCTTGTGTTTTCGATCGGTAGGTCGAAAACACGTGTCGATTTTGTGACTTAGGAAGTCGAGTCTAGAAGTTTAAGAGAGAGGTGAGGGGGCGGATGTAACACCCTCATTTATTCAGGAGCCTTTAGCTAGACATTCCCAAATAAATAAGACTGTTACCATCTCGGTTTCCCAAGGTAGTGAATAACAAAGTCCAACTCACCAAAATACTTTAAATTAAAACTTTAATGAATACATATGTATTATAAATTAATCAACAAAAACTTAATACAAAATAATTACAACTCGCAGCGGAAATAAATAAAGTGATCTCATAATCTACGTGGTCTAGACTTCTAGGTAGATTGGCCAAGTCCTCACGCATCCCATAGCTCCCAAGTCAGCTAATCTTTAGTACCTGTCAAATCTGCTCCCCATTATGGTTCACCACAGGTGTTCACGAATACACTGTCAACCACGAGATTGAGTAGGAATAGCTAAACAACATCAATAAATAAATATAAGACAATATCAAATGCAATGCAATGCATGCTCATGATCAATCCTCCGACGCTCCCGTTCATCCCGCCAATCCCTGGCCGGGGTAATCTCAATAACATCCCAGAGACAAGTCCTGCAGAACCAGCCTGGGAAAACCAATGCAAGTGCTCATGATATGATATGCAAATAATATATTTACCATCCCAGATATGAGGCTGGGGAAACCAAATCAATATAAGCATCTCAGTCACGAGCTGAGGTAGTCATTAAACATTTAATTTCAATAGAGTCATCTCAATCCAACAATCATAATTCATCCAACACAATTCAATCAAACAATCATATAACATTATCCAAGTAATCATTAAAGTAATTGAGTAGCTATCCTACCTGTATAGCAAAGCGGCTCAACAAAATCCAAATAGCAAAGCACACAAATCCAAGCAATAAAACCCGTCTCAGAAAAGCGTCACCAATTAATCTTAAGATGAAGAAAAGATGAACAAGCTCCTTATCTCTCTAGTCTCCTTCTCTCTCTCTATATATATTTTATGTTTTGTGAAAGTGAATAAAATTTGTGGTTTGCTATTGTATATATAGTAATAAGGTAGTATCGTTTTAGGAAAGTTATAAGTGGTAAGATATAATAATATTATAATAAAATATTTATGGCAGGTAAAATAAATAATAATAATAATAAAATAATGGGATATAATATTATATTATTATGAATATTATAGTAATTAGCGCGTAAACGTAGGTTTCCATGGAGAGAGAAAGTAGAGAGAGAAATTCCTCTCTAATTTCTTAGGGTTCCTGCGATTTGTCTGCAATGGCGACAGTTCCACAAACTCCGCGTAAACGTAGTAATAATATACATAATAAAAATCAAAAAACACAAAAAAATACAATTAGTAATAATAATATCACAGATGCTAATAATACTAAGAATATCGATACAAGTTCTGATTTAGTCGAGGCTTCTTCGTTACAGGAATTAGCGCAGATTCAGCGCGAAGTTGCTAATACTCTTCGGCAAGCTGGTTATGATGCTGAGGAGTACGAAAATGGTCGTGGCTCTGATTCTATGGAGGAGTCTGCTTCTGAGAAGGAGGAATTGGCACCTGTTACTGAAACTGATCAAGGTAAACCTTCTATGCTGCAATTGACTCAAGAGGATGTGCAGGAGGAACTTGATTATTGGAAGTCTGCTGTTTATGGTTATGTGATGGGTGCTAATCCTCCTTGGGAGGTCTTGGAGGATTTCCTCAGGAGAGTTTGGACTGATTATAAGATTTCTAAGGTATCATTCTTACCGAATGGCCTGTTTGTGGTACGCTTTGATACTGTAGAACATCAGAAATTAGTACTTGCTAGAGGAATGGTACTTTTGATGGGAAACCTGTTATTCTGCGCCCTTGGGATCCTGTAGTGAAAATTTCTAAAGTTGTTGTTAAAGTAGTACCTATTTGGATAAAATTGGTTGGACTTGACCTTAAGTTTTGGGGTGCTAAATGTCTCGAGAAACTTGCTGCTCTGGTAGGCAAATATGTGCGTATTGATGACCTTACTATTAATCGTACACACTTAGGGTTTGCTAGAGTAATGGTTGAAGTGGAGATTGATCAGAAGTTCCTTGATAAGATTAGGTTTCTGGATGAACTAGGTAATGAAGTTACTGTGCTTATTGAATATGATTGGCTTCCAATTACCTGTGGAAAATGCAAGGGAATGGGTCATACTGAAAAGGTCTGCAGGAGGGGGGTGAGGAGACCTCCACTTGCTCAACCTAAAAAACCTCTGAACCCTGTGAAGCAAGTCTGGAGACCAAAACCTACTGTTGTGGTGGACCTAGATCCTAAGGAGTTTCTTGTTTTATCTGTCACTGAGACTGCCATGCCTAATGGTAGTGGGCTAGCTCAAGGAACATCACCTAGTTCTTTGGTTACTCCTGCTAATACACCCATTCCTGTTAGTCATAGTGTAAGCTTTACTCCTGCTAGATTTATTTCAAAAATGACAAGGCATGAATCTAGGGTTACTAAGCCTAGGGATCTGTTGGTTGATTATAGTGCTGAAATGGCTGGATGTTCCCAATTGGTTGATAAAGGAGGAGGAGGTACCCTTTTACCTCCTCATGAGTAAATTGGGAATGTGGAACATTAGGGGCCTAAATAGTATAACCAAGCAAAAGGATATTAAATGGTTTCTCCACCAACAAAATGTGGATCTGTTTGGGCTCCTTGAGACCAGGGTTAAACCTGTGTCTCTAAATAAAGTAGCTAATAATTTCTGTTTTGCGTGGTCTTTTATTACTAATTTGAGTTCTCATTCTGGTGGAAGAATTTGGGTTCTTTGGAAGGCTAATAAACTGCATCTTGATGTGCTTGAGATGGATGCTCAATTTATTCATCTTAAAGTGACTGAGATGCTTACTGATAAGGTCTTTTATGTTACTTATGTGTATGGATTTAACAAAATGGAACAAAGAGTTCCTCTCTAGAATGCTTCAAACAGACTAAACATGACTGCTCCTTGGATAGTTTTGGGGGATTTCAACTGTGTGATGTATTCCAATGAGAGGATTGGGGGTATTGTTAGAGATTCTGAAATGGCTCCCTTTTATCATACTGCACAGAATTGTGATTTGCAGGATATTAAAGCCATTGGGGCTTTTTATACTTGGACTAATAAACAGCCTAGTAGTATTAGAGTTTTTAGTAGAATTGATAGAGTGCTCATTAATGGTGCTTGGCTTGCTTTGAACCCTGATTATTATGCTCACTACCTGCCTGAGGGGGATTTTGATCATTGCCCTTGCATTATTGAGTGTGGGAATGTCAGAGTCCTTAAGAAGAAGCCCTTCAAATGTTTTAATATGTGGTGTCATGTTAAGGAGTTTAAGGAGATTGTGCAGCAGAGGTGGGGTGATGTCATTGATGGGACTCCTATGTTCCAACTTGTGAAGCATTTAAAAGAACTTAAGCCTGCATTAAAGAAGTTGAATAAATGTCTCTTCTCTGATGTTGTGACTAATGCTGATTTTGCCTATCATTTGCTCCTGGATTGTCAAGAGAAACTTCATAAGGATCCCACTAATTGTATTTTTATGGATATTGAGGCCCAGACTAGGGAGAGTTACCTGACGTTGAAAAAAGCTAAGGAAGATTTTTTGAAGCAGAAAGCTAAGTGTGCTTGGGTGAAGGATGGTGATGCCAACACTGCTATGTTTTATCAGGCCATTAAGCAGAGGCAGTATCAGAACAAGGTTTTTAAAATTGAAAATATTCAGGGAGAGGTGTGTAATGAACCAGAGGCTATCCTTAATGCTTTTGTTAATTATTACATCTCTTTACTGGGGACTAATGCTGATACTAATGGGTTCTATAAGAGGATAGTGACTAAAGGGAAACAGATCTCTGAGATTGAGTGGGATGCTATGTGCAGCATACCTTCAGAAACTGATACTAAACATGCTCTATTTGCTATTCCTGATGACAAAAGCCCTGGCCCTGATGGTTATACTAGCTGTTTCATTAAACAGAGCTGGGATATTGTTAAAAGCAAGCTGGTTCATGCTATCCAAGATTTCTTCCAGAATGGCCATCTGTTGAGACAAATTAATGCCACTAATTTGGTGTTAATTCCTAAGGTGGATCAGCCTGTGAATGTCACTCAATTTAGACCAATTGCTTGTTGCAATTTGGTCTATAAGATTATTTCCAAGTTGCTTTGTGCTCGTATTTCTGGTTGCCTCACAAAGATCATAAATCCTGCCCAATCTGCTTTTATCCAAGGTAGGAGTATTCTAGGTAATATTCTTATCAGTCAAGATTTGGTGAGGCTCTATACCAGGAAGAGTGTTTCTTCTCGTTGTATGATGAAGATTGATCTCAAGAAGGCCTATGATTCTATTGAGTGGGTCTTTATTGAACAAATGTTGAGGAGCCTTAATTTCCCTCCTAAGATCATTGCCTTAATCATGGAATGCATAACCACCCCTACTTATTCCATTGTGCTTAATGGACAACCTCATGGATATTTCAAAGGTAAACGAGGTCTGAGGCAAGGGGATCCTATCTCCCCCTTGCTTTTTAATTTGTGCATGGAATATTTGAGTAGGCTACTTGATGAGGTTTGCAGTTATCCTGGGTTTCATTTCCATCCTCTCTGCAAGAATCTTAAGTTGGTGCATTTAATCTTTGCTGATGACCTCTTAATTTTTTGCAAAGGGGATTTGAGATCTATTGTCTCAATTATGGAAGTTTTTAAGTGCTTCTCTGCTGCCTCTGGACTTCAGATTAGTGCTGAGAAGTCTGACATTATTTTTAATGGTATTGAGCCTTCCCTTGCTACTAGGATCCTGGCCTACACTGGGTTTACTAAGGGTTCTATTCCCTTTCAGTATTTGAGTGTTAATATTTCCCATAAAAGACTGTCCAAATTGGATTGCAATGTTATAGTTGAGAAGATGGTAGCAAGGATCAGGGGTTGGAATGCCAGGAAAATATCTTATACAGGCAGGGTGGTTTTGGTGAGGTCTGTACTGTCTACTATCCATAACTATTGGTCTCAGTTGTTCATCTTGCCTGCTGGAGTGATGGATAGAATCAGAGCATTGTGTAGGAATTTTTTATGGGAAGGGACTGATGCTTACTCTAAGGCTCCTTTGGTGTCTTGGAATTTCTTATGTAAAAAGAGGAAGGATGGTGGCCTTGGTCTGGTTGATAGTCATATCTGGAATGTTGCTGCTATTGGGAAACTGGTGTGGTGGCTAGTCCCTAAAAAAGATCTTTTGTGGATTAAATGGGTAGATAATTTACCTGAAGGGGAATTCTATTTTGCATTATTCTCCTACTAGCTACAGCTCTTGGTCATGGAGGAAAATTTGTGCAGTAAAAGACAAGATGCTATGTGGTTATTTCAATGACAAATGGTTGGGGGGAGATGCTGATTATACTATTGAGAGTGGTTATAATTGGCTGACTCCTTCTGTTTCTGGCAAGATCTCCTGGTACACTGAAATTTGGAACAAATTCAACATTCCCAAACATATTTTTATTCTTTGGCTAATAAAGCAAGGAAGATTATTAACTCTTGACAGGCTGTGTAAAATGGGCATTGCTACTAATCAGGCTTGTTATATTTGTGGTGCTGCTGATGAGACTCATTCCCATCTGTTCTCTGATTGTACTTATACTAAAAGATGCTATAGCTTGCTTGCTGAATGGCTGAATATGTAGGGCACTGCTCTGGTTGGCAGTGCTGTTCTGAAGATGAGGAAGTTATCAGGGTTCCAGAGATTGTTGATTTGTGCCCTGAGTAATGCAGTTCAGTATAGGGTGTGGCACAGTAGGAATGTATGTAAGGTTGATGGCTATATAATCCACCCTAGGCAGGTACTGAAGGATATTAAGGCTAATTATAAACTAAGGTTGCAAGGGCTATTGCTAGGCTGTCTTAAAATGTCTGATAAAGTATGGTGTATTAAGCTAGGGCTTCTGTAGTGCTGATGTTGTTATATGTGTTCAGTAACCCTAGGATGCGTCATAGTTCAGTCTGTTAATGCTCTTGTCTGAGTATTAACACAAATGGTTGTTTGTATGAGGGATGTCTCTTTTCAGGAGATACTGATATTAATGAAACTCACATTTCCACCAAAAAAAAAAAAAATTAGCGCGTAATATCACTCAGCGAGTTCAACTTTGCGCACTGATTTTCAAACAGCTGTCATTTTTTCGTTACTCATCGGAATCAAGCTTGTGAACATACGTTAGAAAGCTAAGACAATAAGCTTCCACCCCCATTTTGAATAACCCTCATAGAAGCTGTAAAACTCTAGATATACCCGTTTCAAATTACCCCTAAAACAAGTGATCATATTTCCGTAATTGGCACATTTGTGCAAGCTTCCTATTAACCTTTCATAGTCTACATTGTACTTTAGACACACACAAAGGGTCATATAACCATAAAATATGAGAGGTATTACAGTCTTCCCTCCTTAAAATGAACTTCGTCCTCGAAGTTCGCACATACTAACAACCACTCAAAACCTATTCCACCTAGACCCTGCATGCTAATCAAAATGTTATCACTGCTAACTCACATTATGACGCCACTTACACATATTACCCAACATATATACCATTAACTTCAGTAGTATTACATTCTACCTTACTTAAAAATAATCTTGACACCACTATAATCCCAAATATTAACAGGCTACGTGGTCTTATCCAATTCTCTCCCCCAGATACTCACACGCTACGTGGTGCACCACCAACATTTACAACAACTAAATCCTTTAGTCCACTCTAATACTACAACAGATCTCATCAAGCTTACCAACATTTCTTAAGACAACCATATAACAAATAAAAAGAAGTGATACTAACGAAATATGACATCCTACCCTACTTAAAATTAAGGTTACGTCCGCGTAACCTCAAAGACTACACAACACTCACCAAGATCCTGCAGACTTCTTTCCATGACTATCAACTTACTTATATTTACAAAATATTCGTCCTAACATTCTACTCATCGTTCTGCCAACAAGAGTCCATAACAATTTCTTGTGTACTAAATATCAATCTTTAAGTTATAACATTATTATCTTATCAATCTCAATACACCATATGCATAAATCATACTCATTGTCAACAATCCTTAAGTTCGCATCAATCCTTATTCATCATCTTACTCATCTTAAAATTACTTAACAACCCAAATCATTACTCTTACTATTTAATCCTCAAGGCTCGGCTATTTTATCTTTACTCCTTAACTAAATAAAACAATTCATAACAATAGTTTTTCTCCGAAACATGTTTCAGTTATTTGCTCCCTTATCAAACACATTATTTAAATTTAAGTACTCTAATTCTCAATTTACCACCATTAAATTCAATCACCCGTCGACATTTCATCTTTAGTTATCATATCCATCATTAATAATTCCTAAAATCTAAAATTTTAACTCATCCTGGTAACTCATAACTAACATACATCCTAAAGTTACCTCTTAGTAACCCAAATTTCTAAACATCTCAGTCATCTAAAATTTCATACACTAACATAAAACAAATTAAGCTCATTAAATAAAATTCACTTCTATCCTATTATAATATATCCTTCTCATGAACATTTAACTTTTTTTTTTAAATTTCTTATCCTTACCTACACCTTATTCCTGTCACAATCAACCAGAAAACCACACTAATACTTCACTAAATTGATTGTCAATATCACCCTTTAAATCACATTACTTACCTTGTTATCGCATCGATCATCAATCTCACTTCTCTTATACACCTATGTTTCCCAATAATCTTAGACTATATATCTTTCTTATATGATCCATAAAAATATTAAAGATACCATTCACATCTGATAACCCTTCTCACAAAAAAAAAAAAATTAAGGTAATTATTGTCGTAAATCTCACCTTAGATTTCACCACAAAAAAATATAAAAATATTGTAACACCCCATATTTTTGGCTAAATTTAAAACTTAACTTTTACATATAAAACGCGCCGAAATACGGGATATTATAATTAATATACAAAGTCTCTTCTTACAAAAGTTTAAAATAAAATATACAAAGATAGAAAACGAAATAAATCTTTCTCAAAGTCTTTAATAAAAATCTTGACTCGAAATCAAATCCTTTTGAACAGCAGCGGAAGACCTGAAAGCAAAACCAGAAGACAGAAAAGAACTACCCCCATGACGAGTAGCCCAGAAGGAGAAAAACACGTCGGCTGAAAGTGAGTAAATGTATAATACCTCAATATAAGCAGAATAGTTTTGGTCATGGCGTGGAAACACAGACATGTAAAAATAAAAATAAACAGAGAGAATAATAAAAACACTCCCCAGAAACTAATCTCGAGCTCAAAGCTACTCCACAATAATACACTCTCTCATCCTAATAATTAACCAAGTTTCATCGCATTACTCTGTCTCACTCATTACTCCGTCTCATAATATAATACTCCACCAAGTATTGTATTCTCATCGTCGAACCTAAGCCAAGGACAAGGGGTGAGTGAACAGGCAGGATAAAACCGCGAAACAATATTTCCATCTCAATATCGATCTCAAACTCAAATAACTAAGTAACCATGGTCACACTGGACCGTAAACATAACTCGGCTCAAAGGCCCCATAACTCATAACTCAATACAAGTAACCAATTTCCATCTCAATTTCAATATCGATATTGTCAAAGGTTCAAAGAACCGTGCTCAACACTTAGAGTAAAACTCTAAGCTACTCACCCACGAGTCGAAATCAAAGAAAACGACAATTTAAATACAATACGAATTGAAACCGTTTAATGATACCGTCGTAATACGAATACTCAACTGAAAATCCTTGATATCAAAGTCAGAGTACTTTGGCCAAACAATAAGAACACGTCCTGTTATGCACACACTCTTTTTATAATTACCTAATCATCCTCATAAAATAGTTTCAAAGGCTCACAAAGAAATTATCATTCTTGAATCCAAATAGCAACTAATTGCAAACCCGAAAATACTTATTGAAAATCCAAAAGTTGGAAGAAGGCTAACTGGCAAGGACTTAGAATGATACTCACCAATAAATAAATTGAGTAACATGACAAATTTAAGAATGGCATAATTGCATGAAGAAGTATGAGCCAAGGTAATAGGATTTGGCGTAGATAAATTTGTGTGTTAAGAATTGGGGAACTAAAGAGGCGACATAGAAATCAGATGAGTCAAGTTAAGACGGTATATATATGAATTAAGATGAGATTAGTAGGGTTTGACCTATAGAATTAGAAATAAAGGAAACATATATAAAGGAGTCCGTCAAATCAAAAGTTTTTTTTTGTTTTTTTTTTTGTGTTGTTGTCCAAGTTAATATAAAATTAAGACAAAGGAAATCACAAAGAATTTCCTAAATTTTTGGAATAAAGAATATTAATGTAAATATACATATAAAATATAATAATATTTGGAGTATTACAATCTTACTCCCTTAAAATAACTTCGTCCCCGAAGTTAAAGTTACGAAAAAGAAAACAAAAGTTTAGAAATTTAGTGGTATTACAGCGGACGCTCGCGTGAAGATTATGGTGTGTGATGGTGGGTATTTATAGGGAAATGTGGGGTGGTAGGTCAGTTGAGTTTACTTAGAGGCTAAGGAGGTAGCCCATTTAGGCACGAGGCAGCTAGTGATCCAAATGGCTGTACTGTCCTTTTCAATTTGGACGTGGCCTTTGCTCTATCCATTGTTTGGTTGGTTTGATTTGTGGTAATCAAATGAAATGTCGTGTAACAATATGGACATCTAATAAGATTTATTTGGGTGTTACTTGAGGTAGGTATTTTGTGTTCTTGACTCGGGTTTGACCCGTGTGAGTCGGGATTTGAATTTCGAGTCGGTTTTTGGCCCGGTGTCGGTTTTGACTCTAATTAGGGTCATTTTAATGGAAATGACATGATAAAGACATTCATGGCATTAATTTCGACATTCGAGATTTCGGTTGACTCGGGTTGACTCAGGTTGACTCGAGTTGTAGGTTTCTGAGTCGGTTTTGGGTCCGAAGACGGTTTTAACTCTAAATAGTGTCATTTTAATGCAAATGAAGTTAGAAAACCATTTTTGAAGTCATTTTTCATATCCCAGTAGTGCATTAAGCCGTCTCATATATAACCAATCCACGCACGCATATCAAAAACACGTTATAGTCCGATCATCATCGGGTGGTTTTTGGAAGGTGCAGATACTGGATATCTACAGAGCCCCCACTTTGACTGAGGCTTGGACGGGGCAAAAGTCAAAGTATAGCCTCCAGGTCAATCGAAGATTACAACCTGAAGACTATTGCGACGTCGAGGCAACTCAAAAGGGTTTGAGCCAAGGACCTGTCGTCGGGAAGGGCGACGTCGAGGCGACTCGAGGATTCGAGTCAAGGACCTCCCGTTGGGAACATTTTAGAGTCTGTCGACTTCTGATTCAGGTCATTTAAAGTCCATTGGAGTACGTATAAAGGCTCGCCAGCCATAAGAAGGAGTCATACCTAAGGCATCTTCGGGATATGTCCTTGAATCATTTGCGCGCAAAGGCTCGCCAGCCATGTTGATTGTGCGTTTTGAGGCTCGCCAACTGTGTTGAAGGTGCGTCTTAAGGCTCGCCAGCCATATTAGAGGTGCGTTTTAAGGCTCGCCAGCCATGTTAAATGTGCGTTGTGAGGCTCGCTAGCCATGTTGAATGTCGAATGATTGACTATGGAAAATAGCCTAAAACATCGGGCTTATTTCAAGATATTGTCCGATAATGACTTCCAACCATGTTGACGTTGATAGTTTCGGCTAGGGAGCAACGAACTCCAACTTGCTGGGAGTCCTAAATGAACTCCGTGGGCATAAATCATATAAGCAAGGCTCTCTGGAAAATCATTTAAGAAGAGCGCTGCGTCGGGATCATGAAAGACCTGTGTGACTTCCATTTGAAAATCGGCACTCGCTGGGGAATTAGAAACTTCTCAGGACTCATCGGGGATATGAGTTGCTGCTCGTTGGAAGGTAGCGTATGCCATGTAACCGACGGGGTTAAAGCCCTTGAACTTGATGGGTCAACGTTTGTTGGGAAGAACCCCGTACTCTGTTGGAGTGCGTTTTTCTTCTCAAGATTATCTGCATGGTTAGTGACCACACAAATCCGCAGTCGCATAGACAAGCACGTAGGCATTCAGGCATATAAGCACGTAAGCACATAAGCATATAGGCAATTAGCACGGAATATCTCGCGTGTGGGGAGATAGGAGTTTCAAAAGTTGTGAAGCTTGAAAGCTGTTTAGAGTTGGAATTTATTGCTTGTAGATCCGTGATTTGACAGATTGGAGACACGTGAACGTTACGACATTGACTCATACGGACTCATACTGACAAACTAACAAACAGGATGTCGTGAACATGATGCAAATTCAGTATCGACACGACACAGGGGCGACTCTGACATAATTTGCTTATGTGTGTGCAACTCCTTAGCCAAGAAAGGGTGACAACGCGTATCAAATCCCTGAGGTAGAAGGTCCGCTCGGCTGGGGAACACAAATTGATTATCTCCTCCTGACATCTTTGCCACCATTTGCTCGTTTGAGATCCCTTCTCGAGTTATGATGATTCGGAGAGCGGAACCAAGACCTTGTCATCGTCCGAACCGAGCACTAGACTATGGGCGGTTTTATTTTGGACTGTAGTTGAGACTCAAAAGATGTTTAAGCATAATGGACGGGTGGCATCTTGAAAGAGAAGCCCCCAGAGTGAGAAGGTGGGAATTTGACAAAAGGATAAATGAGCGACAGCTTAAGGAAGAAGCCCACAGTAAAGAGGTATAAGATTAATTTTTGTAGCTTGGTGGGCTACTTTTGAGGATTGCTGCTGATGGTTGAGATTGAAAGAGTATGCGGTTGTGTCCTTATAATTGGACTGCCTACGTATTCGCGTGTTTGCGAAATCAAACCAGATCGTAGTTCTGAGTTGGTTTTTGGGGATTGAAAATCGGAAATGTTATAAAAGGGGTGTACGGTTGTGTCCTTATAGTTGGACTGCCTACGTATTTGCGTGTTTGCGAAATCAAACCAGATCGTAGTTTTGCGTGTGTGTGCAATGGATTGTAAATTAAAGGTTTGAAAATTGAATGTTTGTGGGGGTGTGGTTGTGTCCTCGTAATAGGACTGCCTACGTATTGGCGTGTTTTGTGAAATCAAACCAGATCGTAGTTTTGAGTGTGTTTTGATAATTGATTTTGAGGTCTATGGTTGTGTCCTTGAAGGACTGCCTACGTATTCACGTGAAGTGAAATCAAACCAGATCGTAGTTCTGAATGTGTGCCTAAGCGAGTTGTTAGGACCTTAAAGTGTGAGGGTCACGACGGTAAATGCCGTTTGGTGACTTGAAAATTGATTTGAGAGAATTCCCCTCGTTTACGAGTCGAAGAGATATAGTTTGTAAAAATGTTCCTTATCATGTGAGCCCACTAAAAAGTGGACCCTAAGGGTAGAATGGGTATGTCCCGTTCTCAGTATCAAAGCATGGTAATGATAGGTTTGTTTGACAGATAAAAATTTGGAGTTTGGGGTCACGTTGGTAAATTCCGTTGGTGACTCGAAGGTTGATTGGAGAGAAATCCCTCTTGATCATGAATCGAAGAGGCATTGTTTGTAAAGATGTTTCTTGTCACGTGAGCACACTAAAGAGTGGAATCAAAGAATGAAATGGGCATGTCCCGTTTTGCGGAGCAAAGTTTTTTTTAAAGACTTTGTATCTGGGTCAGGGTGAAAATGGCTTCGACATTATGGAATGTGGAGCTTGGTAATGATAGGTTTGTTTGACAGATAAAAATCTGGAGCTTGTATTTGTGGTGTTTAAGCCGATAGGTTACGACTTATAATGTGGTGTGGAATGGGGTCTCAAGCTTGATGTGGCCTGAGCACGAAATGGCTGGTAAATAATGTGGGATCAGAATCCCATGTTTGGACCTTAAAGGTTAAGGTGTGATATTATGAGCTTGAGGGGAATCGTCAGAATCCTAGATAGGCCTCCCTGTAGCAGTCTCTAGAAGGACTTAGGGGTGAAGCAGTGTTGGTTGAGATTTTGGTATTCGGTGTGTTGGACTCATTGGTCCTGTGCTTTGGACTTGTTGGTCCTGGACTTGGTGTTTTGGATGTATTGGTCCAGGATTTTGTGTGTTGGACTCGTTGGTCCTGGGCTTTGGACATATTGGTCCTAGAATTTGTATTTTGGACTCATTGGTCCGGGATTTTGTGTGTTAGACTCATTGGTCCTGGGCTTTGGACTTGTTGGTCCTGGACTTGGTGTTCTGGACTTATTGGCCCTGGGCTTTGGACTTGTTGGTCCTGGATTTTGTGTGTTGGACACATTTGTCCGGGGCTTTGTATTTTGAAAAGTGACGGTTTTTAATTCCGTCATTTGAGTCTTTGTGAAGATAACGAATTTAAATTTCTCTATTTCATTTTCTTTGTTTGAAAAAGGACAGTTTTTAATTCCGTCGTTTGGAATTGTGAGAAAATAACGAATTTTGAATTCTGTTATTTCATTTTCAAAAGTGACGGTTTTTAATTCCGTCATTTGAAATTGTGGGAAAATAACGAATTTGAATTTTGCTATTTCGTTTTGTGTTTGAAAAAGGACGATTTTTAATTCCGTCGTTTGGAATTGTGAGAAAATAACGAATTTTGATTTCCGTTATTTAATTTTCTTGAAAATTGACGGTTTTTAATTCAGTGATTTGAAATTTGTGAAAATAGCGAATTTGAATTTCACTATTTGTTTTTTTGATTTGAAAATGACGGTTTTAATTCCCGTCGTTTGAAATTTGTGAAAATAGCGAATTTGAATTTTACTATTTTGTTTTTTTTTTTTTGAAAATGACGACTTTAATTTCCGTCGTTTGAAATTTCTGAACATAGTGAATTTGAATTTCACTATCCTGTTTTTGATTTGAGAATGACGGTTTTTATTTCCTTCGTTTGAAATTTGTGAAAATAGTGAATTAGAATTTCACTATCTTGTTCGTAGGTGTGACGGTTTTTAATGTCGTTGTTTTGAATTTTGAAATTTGTGAAAAATAGCGATTTTGAATTTCACTATTTATTTTTGTTTTGGCTTTAGCCCTGGCTTTCGCTTTGACTTTGGTTTTCGCCTTTGTTTTGGCTTGGATTTATTGGTTCTTTGCCGTCCTTCGTTCGAGGAAGGTAAAGGTGCAGACAGGGATGTACCCGTTGGTAAGAGATTGAAACTTGGTGATGGGATGTTTTTGTGGGGAATGGGGTTGCCTTCCGTCATTAGTCATGAACAAGGAGATGTTCTGGTTTGCTATCTGGGTTCGTCGTAGAACCCCTTTGATAAAAGCTCTTTCTAAATTGGGTGCTAATAAAAGGTTTCTATTGCCAGACATGGACTAGGTAAAGAGATGGACACGGAGTTTCGAGTCCTCTGCTTACTCAGTACGGAACGACACTCGAGTGCACTCACATTGAATTGGAACATGTTGTTTATATTAAATCAATTCTCAAATCAATTCTCGTTGTCAACAGGAAATGGTAAAAGGGAGAATATATGATAGTTGGAAATCGTGCTTTTATTTAGATAAATAAGAGGTTAGCACAGACTCGATGAATACATGTGACTCATGGGGACAACCCCTAGTTCGTCACTTAGGAATAAAAGGACAGCCACTAGGATAGATATGAGAAAGCCTAAGACTCGGACTCGGACTCAGACTCGATCGTAGATACGGACTCCTAATCATCATCTTCTTCCTTGAAGGTCTCCTCCGCAACATCCAGCAGCTTGAATGTTTGGTCTTGAGCATTGACCCACTTGAGCACTTCACTCTCGTTGTTGGGAATGATATGAGGACAATAGTCCATGAGGCTTTCATCTCCTTGCAGAAAGAGATGTTCATTAGGGTTATTTTCATCACTTGGTTGGACTAGGGATGAAGCTATCAGTTGATGGATGTCGATCATATCTTGAATAACATGTTTCAGTTTGAAGCATGTTTCAGTGTCATGACCTTTTTACTTGATGATATTGGCAATAGGCATTGCCGTCCCAGAAACGGGTTTTCCGGCATTCAAGCAGGTCTGGAGTGGGCTCGATTGGTTGTAGTTTCCCTTTAGTCATGAGCTTTTGAAGGGTTGCAGCATAGGTTGTGTTGAGGTTGGTGAATGTCCTTTGAGAACGTTCAACCTTGCTGTTTGACTTGAGACCTCCAGGAGGATTGTCTTGACTGAGAGGTGCAACTGTGATTTTGCCAGCTTCAATCATATCTTGAATGACATGCTTGAGTTTGAAACAAGTTTCGGTGTCATGGCCCTTGGCTTGATGATATTGGCAATAGGCATTTCTGTTCCAGAAACGAGTTCTCTTGTTTTCAGGTTTGTCCGGTGTCAGACCAATGGGTTGCAGTAATCCTTCTGAAGCAAGTATCTCCAGAGCGGTGCCATATGCTATTCCCAAATCTGTGAAAACCCTTTGATGTTTTCCCAAGGTTCCAACACTGGTGTTTTTTGGGATGTTTTCGTGAGTTTTGTTTTTGTCAACCCTGAGCGGAAGCGGGATTTGGTTGTTGTCAATGGGAAGTTTTTGGGATGTTACTTGATATTTTGAAAGGGATTTTGGTGAGATGATTTCATGTTCTTTGTTGGTAGGTTTATGGATATGGGAACCATCGGATGACTCCACATTTCAACAGTTGTTAGTTGGTGAATAGAGGGGTTGGTTTTCTCCATGATGGTCAAGTTCATTTTCGGTACTACTAAACCTCTTCTCCAAATTAGCTACTTGAATGTTCAAATCATCGATCGCCACCTGCAGCTTTGAGAATATGTTGTTGATAGAGACGAAGAGCATCATTATAGTGCTTTGTATGCCATCTTCGTCAATTGCATGAATTTTCTCCTCGTCAGGAGAGATGAGGTGAGAGTAATCCAGGGAAGATTCCTCGCTATGTCCAATAGGGTTTTCTGGAGGGTTTTTTTTGCTGTTTGTTGAGGGAGGTTGTGGTAATTCACCCTTTTCGATCATATCAAGAATGGCGCCTTTTAGGGGGAAACACATTTCAATGTCATGTACGCGACCATGGTGATATTGACAAAACAGTTTTCCATCCCATCTTCGACCTCGCTTGTTTGGTAGATGGTCTGGAGTTAGACCAATCGGTTTGAGCTTTCCTTTGGAGATTAGCCTATCCAAAGGTGTGGCATAAGGCATACCCAAATCAGGGAAGGACCTATGAGGTCGTCTGGTTTTGGTTGGTGGAGCACCTAAGGAATTAGTTTCAGTGGTTTTGGTAGCCTTGCAACTAGGGTTGGTTTTGTCGTTGGCAAGTAGTTAGCTGTCATGGAGCTTAACCCTTCGCTCAATATCAGAAGAGGGAAAATTTTCGGTTATCATTTTGTCCTCAACTTGGGAGAGACGAGTGTTCAAGTTCTCCATGGTAGCTAGGAGTCGAAGGACCATGTTGTTGATTTCGGCGGAAGTCATGGCGGATGCAGATTGATCGGCTTCTTGAGTTCTTAGTTGGCAATTGATGGCATCCAAGGGATTCCTATTTGACATAATGATAGGCGTTATAACTTGTCTTGGCAAGGGATTACACAAACAAAGGCAAGTACGACACATATCTATAAAAGGCAGTTTTGTCGTGAAGACGCGACGGTGTAACTAGGTTATGAGTTCATTAAAGATCGTGAATGTCTTCTTGTGTTTGAACTCTTAGTGTATGGCTTTTAACTTAGACTCGAGTATCGACTTTGGCATAGTCATGCCTAGACAGACGAACTCTGACTCAGTTTGGATGTGTGTTGCTGGCAGAAGCAGTTGGACAAGACACGTAAACAAACTTGACCTTTGACACGTAATGCAGGGGAAAGACGGGTTTAATACCCGAGAGGTTTTGACTCTGCTAACGCCATTGAAGATGTCTCGTCAATTAGGTGACACGACCTAGACCAGAAGGTAGGTACTAACTTCGGCGGAGATTCGACGTTATCTAGACGACGTGACTTGAAATCGACTGGACTCTAATCGACTCGAGGCTGAATCGGAAAGGTGGACTGGAGTATTTAAAAAAAGAAATTTTCAAAAAGATTCATTTGTCGTCTTATGGACGGCTTCCGAAGAGTAGGGATCTGTAGAAGGTCGGCCAGTTGAAAGTGTTGTCTTAGGTTTGTTTTCAAAAGGCGGTTTAAGTTGAGATTGCGGCGACTTTGAAAACAATGTGTTGCTTCCGAAGACGGTTTTTAAAATTCCGAATCATGGATTTGAAAATCGAGAATTGAAGAATTTGGAATCGTCATCACAATGGCCATAAAAACGGTTAAATTTGTTTTCAGGGAATTTAAAATTGGGTTGAAAATTTGAAAACGGTTAAATTTATTTTGAAAGATTTGATTTTGAATTGAAATTTGAAAACGGTTAAATTTGTTTTCAAAGATTTGATTTTGAATTGAAATTTGAAAACGTTTAAAATTGTTTATTAATGATTTGATTTTGAATTGAAATTTGAAAACGGTTAAATTTGTTTCCAAATGATTTGATTTTGAATTGAAATTTGAAAACGGTTAAATTTGTTTCCAAATGATTTGTTTTGGAATTGAAATTTGAAAACGGTTGAATTTGTTTTCAAATGATTTGATTTTGAATTGAAATTTGAAAACGGTTAAATTTTTTTCCAAATGATTTGATTTTGAATTGAAATTTGAAAACGGTTGAATTGTTTTCAAATGGTTTGATTTTGAATTGAAATTTGAAAATAGTTAAATTTGTTTTCAAATGATTTGATTTTGAATTGAAATTTGAAAATAGTTAAATTTTTTTCAAATGATTTGATTTTGAATTGAAATTTCAAAAGGGTAAATTTTTTTTCAAATGATTGAGTTTTGATTTGAAAACTGAAAACGGTTAAATTGGTTTTCAATGATTTGAAATTGGAAATTATGAGGATTGAATTCATCATTACGACGGCTTAGAAAACCCAAATTTGATTTCGAAAACGAGTTTTGAAACTTGGAATGTTGCAAGGGTTGAAATCGTCATTACGACGGTTTGAAAAACGTTTTTGTTTGAAAATTGATTTCGAATTTTGAAAATTCGAGGATAGAATTAGTCATTACGACGGCATTAAAAGTGATGTGAAACGGTTGTGAAAAAAAACAAGATTTGAAATCGTCATTATGACGGCATAAAAAGTTGCACAACGATCGGCGAAAGACCGAGGTTTGAAATGGCCATTACGATAACGTAAAAGAGTATTTTCAAATGGTTTGTGGAAACGAAGGTTTGAAATCGTCATTACAACGGCCTAGAAAGGCGTTTGGAATGGTTATAAAAACCGGGATTTAAAATCGTTATTACGACGGCCTAAAAAGGTTTCCAACGGTCGGCGAAAGACGGAGGTTTGAAATGGCCATTTTAACGGCGTAAAAGGGTATTTTGAAATGGTTTGTGAAAACCAAGGTTTGAAATCGTCATTACAACAGCATGAAAAGGCGTGTTTGAAATGGTTGTAAAAAACCGGGTTTGAAAATCGTCATTACGACGGCCTAGAAAGGCGTGTTTGAAATGGTAGTAAAAAAACGGGTTTGAAAATCGTCATTACGACGGCCTAGGAAGGCGTGTTGTTTAAAATGCAACGGTCGGCGAAAGACCGAGGTTTGAAACGACCATTATAACGGCGCAAAAGGGTGTTTTTGAAATGACACGGAAGGACTTATGATCACATAACACATAAGCACTCACAGTTTCATTATATTATGCATAATGCTGACACGGGTTTTGGCTTAAAAGGGTGGGTTACACACCAAGCAATCAAACCCCGATTTTCGAGAGGGATACCAATCCAAACAAAATGTGTAAGGAGGGTGTCCTAGCCTCGTTCTCGAAGGTGATGAAAGCTCTTTGATGAAACAGAAATGTGTAACGTTAACGGCATGCTTGACTCAATCGGGATTCAAAACGCGGGGATGAGAAAACTCACGCCGACGAGACGAGCCAATCGGTCGAAAAGGGTTAGGTTGTGGGCCCGGATAAGGAACCCGACTATGACCATAATATCAATTAATGCATTTCAACCACGACTTCGTTCGAGTTTCACCTCTAAGGATCACAATGACACAAGTGTCCTCCCCGGCGGAGTCGCCAAATTGTGGACATGGGCCACGCGTTATGGGTAAGTGGGCCACTTTTGATCCGTGGACGTAGGCCACCAACACGCTAACACAACCTGTGGACGTATAGCGGTCGGAAAGCCACGTTTGGAAGCGTAGAAATGCTTTCGACCGAATCGGTCGGTTTCGTCTCGGTAAAGGTCTCGAAACGATGTTTGAGATGTTCGGAGTCGCCACGAAGCATTTGTGGGATGCTTCGAACCCGTTCGAATCCACTTTATACCTAGGTCAATCAAGGCAAAAAAGCGGTGCTTGACATAGGTACTAAAGGTAAGGACTCGTCCCCCTTTTAGCATTTTATGCCTAAAATGACTCTCGTGCGCCCTAGATAAGGCCATCCTCTATCCAAAGGTTCTGAGTAAGGGGTGAGGGTACGTATTGTAATACTACGGTTTTATGTGTCTATGGGTACTCTATTGAGTGGGGCTTACTATGTCGAGTTTAGCAGTTTTTAATGCAAAACAGTAGACTGCCTGTAGGGTACTCGATCGAGTAAGGGCAACCCGATTGAGTAAGTCACTTACTCGATCGAGTAAGTGTGTTTTACGGGTGATTTTGACGGGTTTTGTTAATAATGCGGGATTTGTATATAAAGCTTTCGTCACTTTTCCTTAAACACTTTTACACTCTAAAACCTTTCAAAGAGAAGATTAAAAGTTACGTTGTTCGCTTCCGCCGCATTATTAGCGAATCCCAAGGCTAAGAGTGTCGGATCATCTTGTTCTTTACATCGTTGCGATCGTTGGGTCGAGGGTAAGTTCCTTGTATAATTTATGTTGGGTTTCGTTGAGTTTCTTTAAAACCCTAATTGGGTATTGTTGAGGGTTTTGGGTGATTTGTATGATTGTGGTAGTAATTGTATGTATGCATGTGATAGGAGGAGGATTCGTTGAGGAAAGATTGATGTGACTCATATTTGAGCACATTTAGTCCCCGAATTAACCTCGTTCCTATGCTTTATAGCACATAATTGGGTCATTTACTATCTTTAGTTTCCCATTTTGCATGTTCTTTGAGGTTTTGTCCCCTTGGTAGAAAAAGGAGTGCTAACCTTGCATTTATGAGGAGAAATGGAGCTAAATTGATCGCATCTAATGACCAAGAATTAAAGAGAAGATAATACTAGAGGCCTAAGTAGATAATAAAGTGAAATGGGCAATGATGAAAGGATCCTTGCATCCCCGAAATGATCCTTGCAGATTGTGAAGGAGGAAAAGAAGAGAAGCTGTCTGTCCAGAAATCCGAGCGAATCAGGCACGATACGGGCGTCTCCCAGCAGCATGATCCGAGCGTCCCCTACCCAAGACGAGCAGGACGTAGCAGCTGGAGCTGAGCGTCTTCTCATAGGATCCGCTCTGATTGCAAGTCAGAGAGCCTGTGCCTTACCTCAAGACGCACGGATCGTGGCAAGACTAGCACGGAAATGCTCATTTCCTTCGAGAGGAGCATTTCCTCAACTTTTCTTAGGGACTTAATAGTTATTTAAGTCCTTAGCAACCCTAATCTTTGTACCTAATCTTTAGTATAAATACCCCATTGTACTACCTAGATGGGCATCATCCCTTAATGCTTTCTTAAGCAATCTTAATCCATCCTTAATCACTTTGTAATTCTCTCAAACTAGTCTTAATTTAGTTGTAATACAATTCTCAATATTAATCACATCTTAATCTTTCCTTAATTTCTCTATTGTTCTTCCTTTATTTTGGGTAATTAGAAGATTATTTGGGTTAATTTGGAGCATTGACAACTTTCCATCAATCATCAAGTACTTCTATTATTCTTGCTTTATTATTTGGAATCATCTTCATAGGTATAATTCTCCCTTAATCTTGTTTAATTATTGTTAATCACTTTCATTTATTCATCATGTTTTGCCTTGTTAGTATGATTGACAACCTTATTAGCATGTTAAACTTGATAATGAGTGAGTAGTTTCCTTAGCTAGGGTTAATGGGGAATTAGGGGAAACCAACATGGGGAATGATTCATGCTTAATCTAATATGTTTTCATAATCAAATTGCTTGCTTGTTGTGATTTCAACTTATGCACATGTTATGTTTGATGAAATGCGAGCCTATGAATCCTTACATTTTTTACCCATCACTTATCTTTTCAATGAGACTTGTAAGCTTATACACCAACTCGAGCCTCATTAAACCATGCATATAGTTGAATAGGAAGGATTAAGTCGACTTGTAGGTGTTGTACAATCTAATTGATTCGGCTCCGGGACCCAAACCTTCCTAGGGATTGTAAGCTTATACACCAACTCGATCCCATCACAACAATAAGTGCTTGCTATATAATAGAGAACATGTTTGTATGATCAACTCCCATGAATCCCCAATGAACCCATGACACCCTAGTGCCTTTAATCAATTGTTTACACCCCTTTTTAATCATCTTGCTTGTTTTTATTACTTTACTTTTATCTTGTTGATTAGTTTAGTTGATCCCCTATCTCAACCCAAATTGTGACACCCTAAGACACGACCATTTGCAATTGAAAATCCTACATAAATACCCGTCCCTTGGGATCCGACCTCTACTTGCCTCTTTGCTAAGAGTAGTTTGTAAAGTTATAAATATTGTTTTGGTTGGTAACTTTTGACGACGAGTTTAAACCGGACCAAAAATGGCGCCGTTGCCGGGAATGGTGTTAACTTGATTTGATTTTCATTAATTGTTTTTAGTTGTGTCTTTCTTTACCTTGGGGAAGTCAATCTCCTCAAGGTTGTTCTAATTATTTTCGAGTTATTTGATATTTTACGTGACTAGGAGATCACAAGGCAATCCATTACCTATTGATCTTGAAATTGAAAGAACCTTAACCAACAATAGAAGAGTTGCTAGAGGTACTTTAAGAGGTATTGGAGAGATTGTGGACATTCAACCAAATAACATTGAGTTACCAATCCTTTTGCAAGAGAAGGAGAGGACAACCCAATACAAAATCCACCACAAAATCACCCCACAATGCCTAAATTTTCATCACATTCCGTACCAACCGTGGAGAACCTACCAAATGGTACTCCAACACCACCACATTTAACCGGTAATTTCATTGCCAAATCCGCATTCATACAACTAATTGAGAGAAGTCAATTTGGGGGGATGCCTAGTGAAGACCCTCATTCACATATGGAGATGTTTTGTGACTATTGTGATGCAATTTCTCAAACCGGAGTTACTCAAGATGAAATCCGATGGGTATTATTTCCTTTTTCTTTGATTGGTACCGCAAAACAATGGTTGAAGAGCCTAGACAAGGCTACCCTTGGTATTGACTCATGGAAGAAGTTAGCACTTGCTTTCTACAAGAAATTCTATCCTCCGGAGAAGAGTAACATGTTGAGAGCCCAAATCACCGGGTTTAAACAAAGGGATGAGGAATCATCGTATGAAGCATGGGAGAGATTTAAGGACACTTGTCGTTCTTGTCCACACCATTGACTTAGCAAGTGGTTCCTTGTGCAAAAATTTTGGAATGGTCTATATGAAGACTCCCGCAACATCCTCAACATGGGATCCAATGGTATGTTTACCGAAGTTGATGACAATCAACCATGGGCTAAAATTGAAGAAATGGCGGTTCATAATTCCCAATATAGTAGGCCTCGAAAGGCTACTAGAGGAGGAAAGCATGAGGTAGATTCCATCACACAATTGGGTGCTCAACTAAGTGCTCATATTGACACCATTAATTTGAAGTTTAAGAAGGCCATGGCTAAGCTTGATGAAGCTTCCAAATCACTAAAACAACATGTTAATGCTATGGTGGCATCATCCTCAATTCCAAGTTGAGTATGTGAGAGTTGTAGAACTTTGGGACATGACCAAAGTGAATGTAGGGGAACAAGTGAACAAGTGAATGCTTTTCAAGCATACAAGAGCGTCACCCCTTATTCCAACTATTACAATGAGAATACCAAATTCCATCCCAATCTTTCATACAAAAGCCAAAATGTTCAAAACCCTCAACCAACATACACCCCACCTCCAATGAGGAATCAAGCTCAAAGACCCTTTTACAACCAAAGCCAAGGTTATCAAAATCAACCCTCTTACAATCAATCTAATGACCAAGGCTTTGATGTTCAAAAAGCGTTCCTCCAAATGCAAAAGAACCAACAAGAATTTTTCACCCAAATGCAAAAAGATAGCCAAGCCAAAGACATCACCATCAACAACATACTAGCCCACACCAAAATTCTAGAAACCCAAATGACTCAATTAACATCTTCTAGCTCTCAAAGGCAAAAGGGGCAATTACCACCTCAAAGTAATCCCCCAAGACATAAATCGGTTAGTGCCATCCATTTAAGGAGTGGTACAAGGTATGAGGGGCCGAAGAAGCCAATTGATGAAGACATTGTGGATGCTAGTGACAAGCAAAGAGTTGTGGAGAACTCTAAGGAAGAAGAACCCACCACCCAAGAAGTTTCAAAGAAGAAGAATGAAGAGAAGGCTAAAGAGCCAATTGTGATTAGACTTCCATTCCCAAGTCGTCAAGCTAAGCCTAAGTTTGATTAACAACTTGGAAAGTTCATGGAGATTGTGAAGAACTTAGAAGTCTCAATCCCATTCACGGAATTGATCAATCATGTTCTGGCCTATGCAAAGTACATGAAAGATATTCTTACCAAGAAGAAATCCATCCGGAAATTAAAGACTATTGCATTCACTAAAGTGAGTAGTGCTATTCTTCAAGGAAGTTCACCTCCAAAACTCAAAGATCCGGGAAGTTTCTCTATTTCATGCACCATTGGCGACACTACAATCAACAAAGCATTATGTGACCTTGGTGTTAGAGCTTGTGTCCTCCACAAATTAGTGTGATAACATTAATAAATCTCTTATAGGTTCACAAGGGTATACTTCGTATTTTATCAGTTGATTAACGATTACCTAATAACGGTTGGCTTGCTAGAAAGTTTGACGTTATTATCATACTGATGGCGGTGATCAACTGGTCCCTAAAAGTCACACCTAAAGGATGTGTTTGAGAGATGTGATTATGGAAATGTAATCACATTGATGCCTTATATGACTAAACAGTTAGTCAATGTGTTGACTAGATGATTATTTAATGCCGATTAAATAATATGTTTGACACGAATTAATCACAATTAAAACCGAATATAATATGTTATATTTAATTAATGTATATAATGTTAGCTTAAACGAATTAAGATGTTAATTCGTAATTAAATGTAATCGGTATATTTAATTAGCTAATTATAAATATGCGATATTTATAGTTAAAGTATATATTATACGATATTGTCATAATTGATTATTACAGACCGGTATCAATATATTGACTGCAAGCTGTTGTATGTAGACTTATTAATACGGAACAAAATAAATGGCAATTTATAATAATACACATTATTATACATTTTGGATAACTACTTAAAATAAGGAGATTTTTCTCCTTATTTGTTGTGTGAGTATCTCGGTCAAACCGAGTAAATGGGAAAGAAAAATCCCTCCTTTTCTTCTCTTATTTTAGGTTAATATAAGGAAAAAGGAGGATTCATTTTTCTAACCTAATTCTAACCTAGCCTCCTCTCATCAAAGAAAAACACAAAAACCTAAAATTAATCAGTTAATTATCTTGTGTGCAACTGATAGGTGAATATCATTGCGATATTGTTCTTAGGCCGATTTTGCTAGGACCGAAGGTTATTTCATAATCTCTCTATTTTGTTTATGTAATTTTCATTTATGACTAGTAATCATCTTTATAAATTCGTTATAATCCTTAATAATAAGGGAAGTATACAGATTATTTCACACAAGTGGTATCAGAGCCAAAGCCACGAATTTTATTTTTGATGATTTTCATAAATTGAATTTAAACAAAATTGTTGGATCGAAAAAAAATTAAATTACATGGCTGAATTTTTTTTTTGCCGAATTGATTTTTTTTTTCCAGCCGGTTTTTTTATTCTTGTTTTGATGTTATATTTCCATTTTAATTTTTCATATTGTTGTTTTAATCAGTTAAAAAGATTATATGAAGAATTGGTAGATGTTTGATTTAATGAAGATTAAGTTAAAATGTAAATGGAAATCGTCATGTTGATGATATAAAAATTTGTTTTTGCTATATAGTTTTTGGCATATACGGTTAATCATGTTTCATTAATTCATATGCTAATCTTGTTCTAATAGCAACTATAAACGAATTCGTTCATCTAAAGTTTTTGTTTTAGGGCACAATGCCGAATTGAAAAAAAATTTAGGGTGGTTTCGTTTTTTTTTCCAGCCGAGAAAAGAAATAATTTTTTTTTCCTGTTTCTGTTACTGTTCACCGTGGGCAGCATTAATAATAAAAAAAAAAAATCTGTATTTTTCCTTTCGGTTTTTGCTGAAAAGCCGAGAAGAGAAGTTTTTTTTTCGGTTTTGGGCTGTTTAGCCGTGAGCAGCAAAAGAAAAATATAAAACCCGTTTTCGTTTTTTTTTTGCTGTTATGCCGTGTGCATTTTAAAGAAAAAAATTTTCTGTTTTTTCTTTTATTGTTGTTTTTGGCCAATAGTTATAATTATACATTACTTTTATAATGTATGATTGCATGTTTTGAAACAGTTCAAAATTTTAAGATACCTAATTATTTTAAAGAAGTTTAAAATAATGTTGGATTAAATTCATATTACAAGTTTAATATGAATTAAGATTAAATTTATAGTGAGTAATTGAGGAATTGTCGCTTAATTTGATCAATTAAATAGGTGGTTTGGAAAATTAATCTACATAATTAAAGAATTATGTCTTGCATGTTTAATTTTTTTAGTTGATGCATTTTTGTTGTTGAATGAATCGTTGAATGAATTTATTTACGTATTTTTGCAATCGGTTGTAATTTGTAATACCTAGTGTGGCCTTAGTCAAATTATGTTTTCGTAATGATGGAAACATAATTTTTAATGTATTTTGAGATCTCGTATCTCCGTTTGGTTTTCTTTATTTATTACGGTTTTGAAATTAGAAAGTAAATAGGTTTATTATGTAATTTTAAATTGTAATTTTTGAGAAGACTAAAGATGGAGATTGGAGCTCACTACCGCTAGATGGATCAAGATGGAACATCAAGACAAGCTTCTCGGGTCCAAGGATGGATTCCAAAGTTGTATTTATGTTCATTTTGATAGATAGGCCACACTAGGACTTTATTATTGTTTTTACGTTTTCATTCCTATTGCTTTTCATTCACATGCTAGTTAGTGCATCATTTTCGCCTAAAACCAAACCACCTACTAAAATGCATGAAAATTGACTCATATAGATTGTATGTTAGTTTTCATAGACATACAGATGTCACTCAGTTTAAGCCATCACCTTAGTTTATTCATTCATGCATGCTAGATATTAGTTCACTTAAAATGAATTAAAATGAAGATGATGGGATCTTCCTCTAAAACGGAAATTGAGACTAGTCTTTATAAGGGCAAACAACTATGAATCCCTTCTTCGTCGGTAGGCATAATATGACCCCTTCTACGTTGGGTAAATAGTTTGTGTTGACTTAGTTTATCTCAACATTATAGTCCGAAGAGTTTCTCATGATTATGATGGACTAAAGATAGAATTTACAGAAATTTATCGACCAAGAATTCTAACAGTAGAATTAGCCAAAAGGTTGGCTTATCAATTTACAGATAATTGAGTCTTGGGATCATTTATATAATTCTTGAGGGAGGCCAATTGTATAAATGCATAAGTCTTCGCTTATAACAGTTTTGCATTAAGACTTAAAATCAGAACGATGCATATGCTTATTATTTTTATTCTTCTTTTCGCAGTGTAGAATACGTTTATTTTGATAATACTGTTTCAACAAATGGCTGGAAATAACGAAATCCCAATGCCGAGTGCCACACTTGGACGAGAGTCCTGGCTTAAATTTTTATGGACAACATGAATCAGTTCACACGACTGAAGAATGATGGGTCCAACTTTGCGGGATGGGGAGGCGACTACGGAATGCTTTGCCATTGCTGACGGTAAACTCAAGTATTTAACTGAGCCAATACTGGTAAACCCAGGCCCCAATGCAGGAGTTAACGAGTCACTTGCTTATAGTGATTTCGTCATGGAAGCGGGTGCGATAAAGAACGTACTCATCTTTGCAATGGAAACCAATTTGCAGAGACTCTTCATTGCCCAAGGTGCAAACAATATTTTCACCACGCTCACTAACGAGTTCTCAAAAGCACCGAGAATCGTTACTTATGAGCATACCTGTCGCTTCTTTGATGCGAAACTCCAAAAGGGCCAACCGGTTAGCCCACACATTCTTAACATGATTGAGAATGTCGAGAAATTAGAGGCACTTGATTGCAAAATCATTGAGAGCATAGTCATTGACCGAATGCTTCATTCTCTTCATGATGGTTTTGCCCTTTTCAGGGCGAACTACTACATGAATGACTTAAAGAAAAGTCCTCATGAGCTACACTCACTTCTCGTACAGACCGAGAAGGATATGAAATTGAGTGGGAGCATGAAGCAGGATGTTCTCACGATTTCCAACAAGAATAAAGGTAAGGGCAAAGCTCCAGGTGACCTAACTGTAGGTAAGCCAAAGTTTAAAAAGCCAGGAAACGGTAAGAGTGGGCCTGGTGAGACTAGTGGCTCACAGGGCAAGGCAAAGAGCAAGGGCGGTGACATTGAGTGCCACCATTATCACAAGATCGGACATTGGAGGAGGAACTCCCGTGTACCGTGAGGACATAAAAGCGAGCCGCGTCGTTCTGTTGGTATGTCATCTTATATTCATATGATTGAGATTAACCATGCAAGTTCGGAACTTGGGTACTTGATATTGGTTGTGGTTCTCATTTGTGTA
The DNA here is from genome assembly GCF_048544455.1 of Silene latifolia. Taxonomy (NCBI): domain Eukaryota; kingdom Viridiplantae; phylum Streptophyta; class Magnoliopsida; order Caryophyllales; family Caryophyllaceae; genus Silene; species Silene latifolia. The sequence continues at coordinate 46,919 of NW_027413210.1, read as the reverse complement.
ATCATTTGCAGGGCCTAAGAAACATCACACCTCTCGAAAGGGTGATATGGACTGCGAGTCGGGAATGGAGCCAGAGTTGCTGCGGTCTCGAAGGGAACATATGTAATCCAACTCCCTAGTGGTTTTGAGTTATTTTTAAATAATCACTATGTACCCAGTTTGTCTAAGAACATTATTTCGGTTTAAAATACTCGATAAGGACGGTTTTTCATTTTTAATAAAGGATAATAGCTGTATTTTCTCTTTCAATGAAATGATTTATGGCAAAGCAGTTTCCATGAATGGAATTTACATCTTAGATCAAACCACGGAATTATTACACGTGAATAATAAGAAATTAAAGGTTGGTGACAAAGATCAAACCTATCTATGGCATTGTCGAATGGGACACATAAATGAGAAATGTGGAAAGAAACTCGTCGATAATGGGACTATTCCCGCATTCGATTTTTCTACATATGGCACGTGTGAATCATGTCTCATTGGCAAAATGACTCGAATTTCCTTCAAAGGTGTTGGAATGCGCGCTAGTGACCTATTAGGACTCATACATACGGATGTTTGTGGACCTATGTCAATTACCGCTAGAGATGGCTATAGATATTTTATCACTTTCACGGACGATTTGAGTCGATACGGATATGTCTACTTAATGACGCATAAAAGTGAGTCCTTTGAGAAATTCAAGGAATACCAGAACAGGGTTGAGAACCAACTGGGTGGAAAGGTTAAAGCACTCCGTTCAGATCGGGGTGGCGAATATCTTTCAAATGAGATTGATCAACACCTTAAAGACTGTGGAATCGTTTTACAGTTAACTCCACTTGGAACACCTCAATTGAATGGTGTGTCCGAACGGATAAATCAAACCTTACTTGATATGGTTCGATCCATGATGAGTCACACGGTAGTAGTTGATTCATTATGGGGTTTTGCTCTTTTGTCAGCTGCTCTTATACTTAACCGAAGTCCGACTAAAGCTGTCGACAAGACTCCATATAAAATGTGGAAGGGAACGGTTCCTAACTTGTCCTTTATTCGGGTTTGGGGCTGCGAGGCTTATGTCAAGTGGAGACACGAGGATAAGCTCAGCCCGCGATCGGTCAAGACATACTTTATAGGTTATCCAAAATGAACATTTGGTCATTACTTCTATTCGCCTACCGAACATCGAGTTTTTGTTGCGGCTAGTGCGATGTTCTTAGAGAAAGAATTTCTCGAGAACAAGACAAGTAATAGAACCTTCGAGCTGTCGGAGATTCAAGAACCAACAACCGAGGAACAGATGGAGGAAGTAGTTCCTCCAACTAATGACACGGTTAATATTCCCGAGGAACCTAGGAGGTCGGGTAGAGTCTCTAATCCTCCAGACAGATACATTGGTGTGGTCGAGGAGAATGACGTTTTGCTCCTAGAGAGTAATGAACCCGCTACCTATAAAGGTGCTATGGCCTGTTCCGACTCAAAGCTATTGCTCGAAGCCATGCAATCCGAGATGGACTCCATGTATGAGAATGACGTATGGGATCTAGTTGATTTACCTAATAAGGTAAAACCTCTACAGTGCAAATGGCTTTACAAAATAAAGCATTCTGTAGACGCGCAACCAAATACCTATAAGACACGACTAGTGGCAAAAGGTTTCACTCAAGTGCACGGATTGCATTATGATGAAATTTTTGCACCTGTAATCATGCTACGTTCCATTCGGATAATCTTAGCGATTGCCGCTTTTCATGACTATGAAATTTGGCAAATGGATGTGAAAACCGCCTTCTTAAACGGTTATTTGGAGGAAGAGTTGTATATGGTGCAACCCGAAGGTTTCATAAATCCTGAACATCCTAAGAAAGTATGCAAGCTTAAGCGTTCCATTTATAGACTTAAGCAAGCTTCTCGAAGTTGGAATCATCGTTTCGACCAGGTGATAAAAGAGTATGGTTTCAGTCGATCGGTCGAGGAACCATGCTTATATATCAAGTCGAGTGGGAGCAAGATTGTTTTCTTGATATTGTATGTCGATGACAGACTCTTGATTGGGAATGACATTCCTCTCTTATCTTCGGTTAAACGATGGTTGAAGAACAATTTCCAGATGAAAGATCTGGGTGAGGCACAACGCATTGGTAATCCGTATCTACCAAGATAGATCACGACGGACGTTATCACTTAGTCAGGAGTCTTATTTGGATAAGATTCTTGAGAGGTTCAGCATGACCAACTCCAAGAAGGGGAACCTTCGAATGACGTCTGGGATGCAGTTGAGCAAGTCTTAGTCACCCACGACGCCTGAAGGAATTGAGCGCATGAGTCGTGTTCCTTATGCATCTGCAACAGGATCAATCATGTATGCCATGATATGCACACGTCCAGACGTGGCATATGCATTGAGTATGACGAGTCGGTACCAAAGAATCCAGGTGAAACACACTGGATAGCTGTTAAAAACATCCTCATGTACCTATGGAGGAATAAGGATAGGGTATTGACTTATGGAGGCGATACTAAGCTATGCGCAATCGGTTACGCAGATGCTAGCTTCCAAACGGATCGAGATGATTCAACATCTCAGTCCGGGTTCGTCTTCACTCTTAATGGTGCTGCGGTCAGCTGGAAGAGTTCCAAACAGAGTGTTGTAGCAGATTCTACCACTGAATCTGAGTACTATGACGCTTCGGAAGCAACTAAGGAAGCTATATGGATGCGTCAATTCTTACAAGGACTTACGATAGTTCCTAGTTCGAATGACCCGATCACCATCTATTGTGACAATAGAGGTGCCATATTCCAGGCTAAGGAGCCAAAGTCTAGCAACAAATCTAGACATATACATCGGAAAGCTCACCTGATCCGTGATTACGTGGAGCAAGAAGAGATAGTGATTGACAAGATAGCTTCGAATGATAACATCGCGGACCCTCTCACTAAACCGTTGAATTTTGATAAGCATGAAGGACACGTTATTTCCATGGGAATTAAACGTGTTCCTGAGTTGTAGTAGTTGATTATGGATTTGATACATTATCGTTTTCATATACTATTTATAACTTCATCGTTTTAATATAATATTTTATTTTTCATGTGGATTGTACTGACAACATTGAACGCCACAAAGTGAACTGAATTACATTATATTTGTTTTGGTCCGTAATTGATGTGTGCATTTCTTATAGACCTTTTTAGGCCTTTTCGGCACACATTTCTATGCTTATTTCGTAATATTTCACTACAAATGCCCCCGAATAGTCTACTTTGGTCTGTTTTGCATTATTTGCAGGTACGAACCGGAATGACTGGAAATCAGCCTATTTGTGGTCCTCAAAGCTTGCTTAAGAGAGTCGGCGTGAAACCTTACCGTCTTGGGATGCGTGAAGGCATCCAAAGGAATAGGAGAACACACGAGAAGTCAAGACCTCTCGATCGAACTCCCAATTAGCTCGATCGAGAGGCATGTGTGTCAAGAACCCCTCGGTCGAGATGTCCTGTTCTCGATCGAGTGAATGCAAAGGTGAAGGCCTAGATCGAGAGACCATTGTTCTCGATCGAGGGATATTCTTAGGGAAAGCTCTCGATTGAGCAACTGTGGAGTTCGATCGGGAGGCCATGCGTTGATAGGCTTTGGATCGATTGTGTTGTTGGTTTACACGCTTTGTTTCTTTGTTATTTTCTTATAAATAGGCAAGGAATACTAGAGACCTAGGGGGAATCATCACATTTTAGACGTAGAACGGTGACTGTTGCTTTAGTTTTTGGATCGGAAATACTTTTCATCGCCATTTCTCAATTCTTCCTTCGTTGAATTCGGTATTATCATTCGTATAATTTCAGTTCAATTTCATTTATCATGTTATCTATTGTCATTTGCTACGCTATTATTGTTCCTCATTTAGATCATGAAGAGCTAATCGTTTTGCTAGGATTTAGGGTAGCCATGGCGTAGGAAGGACGATTTAATTAGAATACCCGTAGTCTAGTTGTATGCATCTGCTGCTTTAATATCTTTTAATTGTTTGAGTCGACGCACTCAATTAACTATCTCGATATCCTCTTCTCCTAGATCGAAAGATTGAAAAAGGGGTAGATCTGCAGCGTTTCATTAGGATTTATACTAGCTAGGGCGAAAGTTAAACTAGTATTGCCTAGGGTGAACTAAGGACCGAAAGGTGACGTTTATTACCCACAGATTGACTTTAGAAGCCATGGTGAACCGACAATCCTAGTACCTTTCTTTCTTGTTCATCTCTATTTTATTTCTCTCTCGTCTCTTTTATTCTCTCTTTTACTCGTAGTTTTTAGAAAACAAACAAACAAACCCCCCATTTTGGTTACTTTCGACAGACCTAGTTGACTATAGGATTCCCATCTCCCTGTGGATTCGATACCCGATCGCCTCGCTACATTCGCCGAGACCCGTTGGTTCTATCTTTGACAGGGTTGCGACAGCCGTGTCAAATTTTGGCGTCGTTGCCGGGGAGACGGTGCAATTTTATAGTTTCTTTGTTTGTCTTTTGTCTTAGGGAATTTATTCCTTGAGACAGTTCTCATTCTTGGCCCGAGCGTTTTTGTGCTTACAGGGTATAATTCAGCTATGGAGGTAATTTGTGGAAGATGTGGCGAATGGGGACACAATCCCATATCATGTATGGCTACATCCGAGAGAGTTCTAGCCTATCGGAGGTTTAGGCAAGCAGGCTCTTCCTTCGAGCTTTATGCTGACAATATTAAAGTCGAGTACAATCTTAAGGCCGCCATTCGCACACAACGTCTTGAGCAGGAATCTGGTGCGGATGCCCTCCGTAACCTGCTCGAAAAGTGTGAGTCGATGTGCTTAAAGGAAGACCCGGTAAATGCAATAAGTTTGAGGAGTGGTCGCACTTATGACGGACCGAACATACTCCGAAAGTTCAAATGCCGAGGGGGGATTACTTTTCAAAAAATGACGAAGAACTGCTGAAAGGTGGTCGATCGAGTGATCTTACCTCTCGATCGACCAATGCTGAGGAAGAAATCCCTCGATCGAGAGCCGACACCTCTCGATCGAGTGAGCTACACAATGAAACCTCTCGATCGAGAGAGGTTAGTAAGAAAAGCTCTCGATCGAGCACTTCGAGCCTCAATCGAGAGATACCGAGCGTACGAACACGCATTCCAATGCTTTGGACGTAGTGGGGTACCCTCCCCGTCTTTGCGAGGGTGTCAAGAACTGATAAAGGTAAAGAGAAAGAAGAGGACCCACTTCCTATGGTCAAGGTCCCTTACCCGAGTCGATTACGCGACACGAAGACGGAGAGACAATTCAGCAAATTCGCGGATATGGTAAGAAATATTCAGGTAACCATTCCTTTTGCTGAGTTAATTACCCAAATACCTCCTTACGCAAAATTTATGAAAGATATTATTACGCGTAGGAGGGAATTTGGAGAAACAACTCTTGTCGCTTTCATGGAAGAGTCCGGTAGTCTAATTTCGGAAAGTCTCCCCCTAAATTGAAAGACCCGGGTAGTTTCTCTATTTCTTGTGTTATAGGAGATGTGACGATAAATAGGGCGCTGTGTGACCTTGGAGCTAGTGTCAGTGTCATGCCCTATTCTATCTTTTCTAAGCTTAAATTGGGTCACCTAAAAATGACCAATATCACCCTGGCAGATGGCCGACAGTGTCCGTTAGACGGTCCTTAGGTATCTTAGAGGATGTGCCCGTCAAGGTGGGCAAATTCTTTATTCCAAAGGGACTTTATTGTATTAGATATTGCTGAGGATACCCGTACCATTATTTTGGGTAGACCGTTTTTGTGTACAAATGAGCTATTATTGATGTCAAACTCGGGCGTTTGACTCTAGAGATAGGGGATGATGTGATTACGTTTAGTCTGCCCGAGACCTTGTCTAGACCGATGATAGAGGATACTTGTTATTCTGTTGATATTGTTTATGAGTCTGCTTACGAGTTTTGGTCGGATTCCTTAGTTAAGGATCCGCATGAGTCTTTGATGTTTCTAGATGAGTGTTCAGATTTTTCAGATGACGAGGATGATGTCGAGGAGTTACTTGGAATTGCCACAGATGAGATAGAGCTGTCTGACGTTCAGCTGGAATAGGTAGAAAACTTGGCACATACTTTGTGCTCAGTCGAGGTAAAGGTCCTCGAGCGTAAGGCTCTTCCCTCTCATCTTAAGTATGCCTTTCTTGATGATACTGAGCAGTTCCCAGTGATTGTGAGCGCTAAGCTCAACGACGAACGATTAATCGCTTTATTGATCGTTTCTTAAGAGAAATAGGAAGGCGATGGGATATTCGTTGGATGACATTAAGGGCATCACCCGATGTCCGCATGCACAGGATTGAGCTAGAGGATGATCACAAACCTTGCGAGACGGGTCGGTCGAAAGTCGAATCCAAAGATGGAAGAGGTTGTGACGGTGAGAGGTTATGAAACTACTCGACGCAGGTATTGTTTATTCAGTTGGGAATTCTAAATGGGTAAGTCCCGTTCAGGTGGTACCTAAGAAAGGAGGTACTACAGTTGTTCGAAATGAAAATAATGAGCTAATACCTACTAGACTAGTGACCGGGTGGTGGATGTGTATACATTATCGGCAATTAAATGCCGCCACCAAGAAAGATCATTTCCCCCTTCCTTTCATTGATCAGATGATAGAGAGATTAGCTTCTCATGAGTTTTTCTCTTATCTGGATGGGTACTCAGGGTTCTTTCAAATCCCTATTCATCCAGATGATCAGGAAAAGACTACTTTTACTTGTCCGAAGGGTGTTTTTGCTTATCGCAGGATGCCTTTTGGTTTGTGTAATGCCCCTGCTACCTTTCAGAGGTGTATGATGGGGATCTTTTCTGAGTATATAGAGTCTATCATGGAAGTCTTTATGGACGACTTCAGTGTCTATGGGAATGACTTTGATAATTGTTTAGCTAACCTTGATAAAGTTTTGAACGATGTATTGAGGTCAATCTGGTGCTAAACTGGGAGAAGTGCCATTTTATGGTAAATGAGGGCGTAGTCCTTGGGCACTTAGTCTCCAACAGGGGTATTGAGGTAGACAGATCAAAGGTGCAAGTAATCGAGCAATTACCCCCTCCAGTTAATGTTAAGGGGGTGAGGAGTTTCCTTGGCCACGCTGGCTTTTATCGTCGGTTTATCAAGGACTTTTCAAAGATTGCTCGACTGCTTACACAGTTGATTTTAAAGAATGCCCCTTTTGATTTTAATGATGAATGTCTTTCTGCTTTTAACACTTTGAAGCAGGCTTTGGTTTCTGCACCCATTATCCAGCCTCCGGATTGGAAGCTGCCTTTCGAGATTATGTGCGATGCCAGTGATTATGCACTAGGAGCGGTGCTACGCCAGCGGAAAGACAAGGAGCTGAGTGCGATCTATTATGCGAGCCGAACTCTGGATGAGGCTCAAGTGAAATATGCTACCACGGAGAAGGAGCTTTTAGCTGTTGTTTATGCGTTAGATAAGTTTAGATCGTATTTGTTGGGTTCTAAAGTTATTATTTTTACTGAGATCATGCAAAAAAACACCTTCGAACAAGAAGGAAGCTAAGCCCAGTTGTTTGAGATGGATACTCCTTTTACAGGAGTTTGACTTGGAGATTAAGGATAAGAAGGGAGCAGAAAATGTCGTAGCCGACCATCTGTCGCGTCTGACGCAACAGGAGGGGGAGGATTCTCTTCCTATTAATGATTCATTTGCTGATGACTCTTTATTTTCTGTTGATGTTTTTTCCGACCTCTGTGAATTCTAAGGATGGTGCTGAACCTTGGTTTGCGACTATGCGAACTTTGTCGACCGAACACGCCACCAACGGATTTATCTCATCGCCAGCCGCAAAAGATTCTTACACGATGCGCGCAATATTTCGGGATGACCCTTATTTATTTAAGGAGTGTGCGAGACGGACTCTGCGGACGGTGTATTCTCGCAGTGGGAGACCAAAGCTATCCTAGAAGGCTGCCATTCGGCTCCTTGTAGAGGACACCACGGTCCATCACGTACCGTGGCTAAGGTATTGCAGTCAGGTTTTTATTGGCCAACTCTTTTCGCTGACACTAAAGTTTTTGTTGCTAGCTGTGATGCTTGTCAGAGAACGGGAAACATTTCCAAGAGACATGAGATGCATCAGAACGGCATCTTAGAGGTTGATGTAACACTACGGATTTCCTTTGGAGCCTACTCGACCGAGTAGAGCCTACTCGGCCGAGTAGTGCTCTTTGTGTGAGTTATTTCGGTTCTGCCGAGGAACACTCGGCCGAGTATAGTGAATACTCGACCGAGTGTAGGCCACTCGGCCGAGTGTCGTCACACTCGACCGAGTGTCCGATTTGGCGAAGTTATATTTCGACGGTTTGATTAAGGAATGATTAGGGTATTTTATAATTCCGCGTCGCTTCTAATATCACTTTTCACAAATTAACATTTCTACGTACCCTAATCCTACCCAAATCATTCCCTAATCATCCCTTTGAGCATTTCGTAGCATCTTTGTGGCGATAATTTGCGGTGATTCTTGCGTAAAGGTTCTTGTTGCAACCGTTGGTAAGTACATCTTTGTAATTATTGCATCGTTTCGGGTTGCTATACATTTATATGGAAGGGGATGTTGGGAATTGTTCAAAGTGTAATTGTGTTGTATGATCTTTGTATAGGAGAAGACTTCGTAGAGGAGCCTTTTTGATTGTCCGTGTTGCTTATCGCCGTGATTGCTAAGGTAGGGTTTCCTACTCGATTCTTTGTGCTTTACATGACATATTGTTGTATTTATCGTTGTCTATTGATCATCGTAATATGGAGATTGTTATGACAGTGTTGGTGTGAGGGGATTGAGATGACGGTAATGTCATGTGATTGTGATTGTGGTGGAGTCACTTGGGGAGTGGCTTCACACCCTAGTTCGCCCTCCGTGGAACCCGCCACGGGAGGGGATGTGCACATTAAGGGACAGGGATTATTGTCGCTCGTTGAGGAGCCGGACTAGGTGGGATCGGGTGCGGTCACCCATCGGCGGCGAGGATTACCTGTTGCGATGGGTAATCTGCGGGGCTACACACTTTAGTGTGTAGTCGGGCTTCTATGTGAGACAGGGTGATTGGGAGTTGACGATGATCAGACGAGTATTGCATTTGTTTGTCTTGTGTGTTGCATAATACCGACTCCGTTGTTGTTTGTGGAATCATGGTGATCCATTCGGGGATGGTGAGCGGGCTTGACAGTTTTGCTAGTGAGAGCTTGGGGATTTTCTTGGGAGATTTGCCACCACGAGTCATAGCATCACTTTGTCGAGTCTTAGCGAGTTTTCTTTTATTATTAAGACTTTGAAGTTGTATTTCTTTAGACAGGATTTGGTTTTGGATATTGTAAACTTTGCATTTTACATTACTTTAATAAATGTGCTCAGTTCAGACGCTTTTGATATGTACTAACCTCGGGTAACCGAGATGGTAACGCACTTTCATGGTAGGGTGGTCCTGGTAAGGCACCTTGGTATGAGGGGGTGTTACAAAGTGGTATCAGAGCCGAAGATTCCGGCACCTAAACAAATGAATTTAATGAACCTACGGAGTCTAACTAAAATGAACCCGGGGAGAGTAGTTTGGAGCTACCGCAAAGACTCGGGAGACGTCCCGGAGTCGCATAATGGCCCTTACTAACTCGAGCCGGTAACTTGGGGAAAGTGTGATGAGGACTAGGCCTTGTATGTGCCCGTATGTGAAGATGCATGTTAGTAAAAGTCGATAATTGTATATATGTGTGATGAAATTCTTAACTGTTGTGATGGGAGAAGTAATTGATGAAACGGTTGTGATTTCAACGTTGGATTTAGCATATGTGCAAATTGGATGTTGATATGTTTACAATATGGTGTTAAAGTTTTAATATATGTATCGCATGCTGAGGTGTTTATAACATGGCTTTTGAGTTCTTACGTAATTGTTATGAGAATAATGAACATGTTAGAGGAATCGTAAACTGTTAACCTGCAAATAGTGTTACTCGGCCGAGCATGATAGGCACTCGACCGAGTATTGAGTACTCGGCCGAGCATACTGGAACTCGACCGAGTGTTGTTTGAAGGAAAGTAGCAATCGCTACTGTTTATGGTAACTCGATCGAGCATGGCGGTACACTCGACCGAGTATGGTCCACTCGGCCGAGTGTTGCTATACTCGACCGAGTGCTTCTTTTTGTGCTTTGATGTTTGTCTCTGGAGTCGATACTCGACCGAGTATTTGAGAGTTCACTCGACCGAGTGATCTTTACTCGACCGAGTATTATTTATACTCGGCCGAGTGTTCTTATGGCGGAGGGATGTCAAATTTTGAGCATTTGTTTACGTTTCTTTCTTTCTTACCAGCTCAAAATGCCGCCCAAAAGAACTCCCGCGCAGATCCAAGCTTCGGAGATGTCTGTTGATGAGGTTGCTCGCATGATTGAGCAACAAGAGGCTCTCCTTGAAGCTCTCAAAAATGTGGGAAAAGGAAACGAGAGAAATGTGGATGCAACCCAGCTTAGCATCAACATCGCTCGTTTCCACCCTCCCACATATGACGGGGTAGGCGAACCAAAGCTGCTCGAGAAGTGGCACCGTGAGATTGAAGCTCTCATGGAAATGGTTAAGTGCCCCGAGGATATGATTGTTGAACAGGTTGTATACTACCTAAGAGGAGAAGTCTGCTTTGGTGGCGAACGTCAAGGATGATGCTAGAGCTTACTACCAGGAGGAAGGGGCTATTCCGTGGTCTGGGTTGAAGAGTGCCATGAGGGAACAGTTTGTGCCGGAGCATATCCGACACAAGATGAGATCTGACTTTGAATCTTTCACTATGTCTGAGGAGATGACGGTCACTGATTACTATCATCGGTTTATGGAGCTTTCTCCTTATGTGGAAGATTTGCAGCTTGGACAGAGAGGTTTGGCTCTCCGATTTGAGAGGGGTTTGTCTGCTAAGATCGTGAGTCGTATGCCGGCTGGGGTTGCTACTGACCTCAAGGAAGTGTATCTGAGAGCGGGTCAAGCTGAGAGAATGGTGGATCTCTCAAGGGAGATTGAGGAGAGGACTGCTACCGAAAAGAGGAAGGCTGATAGTGGGAACAACAATCAGCCAACCAACAAGAAAGGGAATTTCAACCATGCTAAAGCTTTCTCTAGTGGAGCTGGTTTCTCTGGAGGTTCTCGTGGCTGGGGAAAGAATGGAGGTCGGGCTGTAAGTGACAACACCAACCTTACGTGCTTCAACTGTGGTGGTATAGGCCACAAAAGGCGGGAATGCACGAGCTACAAGCCCGCAATGGTTCAGAGCTCGATCAGGAAATTTCTCTCAGGGGCCGACTCAGAGTTTTGCTAGTAGCCGACCGGGAGGTTCATGGGGCAACAGAGGTGGACAGGGTAACCAGGGCGGTTACAACCGCGGTGGTGGTGGATCTTATCAGCGTCAGAATAACAGTGTCACCCAGGATTCGGCAGCTAAGCCTAGTACCTCCAATGCTTCAGTTCAGGGTGGAGGACAGAAGAATAGTGGAAAGCTCTTCATGATGGATAAGCAGGAAGCACAGGATGATGCTCATGTAGTTACCGGTACCTTTCTTGTTAATAATGTACCGTCTTTTGTTTTGTTTGATTCCGGGGCTACACATTCGTTTGTGTCTAAGAGTCATGCAGTGTCTATGGGTTTGGGCAAGTTTGAGGTTGTAAAAGATGATGTGTTCATACCTTCAGGGGAGTCTGTGTCGTGTCTCAAGTTATATAAGGGTATACCTATGGTGATTGGAGGGGTAGATTTACCAGTAAACTTGTTAGAGTTTCCTAAGGATGGGTTTGAGGTGATCGTTGGGATGGACTGGCTAGGTAGGTATGATGCCAGGATAGATTGTAGACAGAAGAGAGTGTCTTTAAAGAGTCCCAAGGGTGTTAAAGTGTCCTATAGAGGGTTTGTGGTAAAGCCTAAGTGTAGGTTTATAGCAGTTATGACTTTAAAGTCATGTTTAAGGAAGAAGTGTCCCTTAATCCTTTGTCATGTGAGAGATCATCGAGTAGAGCCGCCGACAACTTCTGAGATTTCCGTGGTGAAGGAATTTGAAGATGTATTTCCTGAGGAGATACCGAGTTTGCCTCCCAAGAGGGATGTCGATTTCAGCGTGGAGCTTAAGCCGGGAACGGGTCCTATATCTAAAGCACCTTATCGTATGGCACCTAAAGAGTTGGCTGAGTTGAAGAAGCAGTTACATGAGTTGTTAGACAAGGGTTATATCAGGCCTAGCGTGTCACCGTGGGGAGCTCCAGTTCTTTTTGTAAAGAAGAAAGATGGGAGTATGAGATTGTGCATTGACTACAGAGAGCTCAATCGGGTTACAGTGAAGAACAAGTATCCGTTGCCGAGGATTGATGATTTGTTCGATCGGCTTAGTGGAGCCGGTGTGTTCTCTAAGATTGATCGAGGTCGGGGTATCATCGGTGAGGATAGCAGACGAAGATATTCCTAAAACAAATGTTCGATCTCGCTATGGTCACTACGAGTATGTAGTGATGCCTTTTGGTTGACCAATGCGCCAAAGGCTTTTATGGATTTGATGAACCAGATCTTCACACCGTTTTTGGATAAGTTTTTGGTTGTTTTCATCGACGATATCCTAGTATATTCCAAGACTAAAGAAGAGCACGAAGAGCACTTGAGGATAGTTTTGCAGACTTTGAGAGAAAATCAGCTCTATGCCAAGTTAACCAAGTGTGAGTTCTGGTTAGAGGAAGTGCCTTTTCTAGGCCATGTAATATCCAAGAAGGGGATATCTGTGGATCCTAGTAAGATTGAGGCCGTTACCAAGTGGGAATCGCCGAAGAGTGTTGCGGAGATTCGGAGTTTCTTAGGTCTTGCCGGCTACTACCGGAGATTTGTGAAGGATTTCTCTACCATAGCACGGCCTATGACATCCTTGATGAGGAAAGAAGTCAGATTTGTTTGGGATGAGAGTTGTGAAACGGCGTTTCAGACCTTAAAAGAACGCTTGACCACAGCTCCTATCCTAGCCTTGCCTGAGGGTTGTGAGAACTTTGAGGTTTATACCGACGCTTCAAAGAACGGTTTGGGTTGTGTCTTGATGCGGGGAGGAAGAGTGATAGCCTATGCTTCGAGGCAGGCAAAGCAATATGAGGAAAACTACCCTACTCATGATTTGGAGTCAGGTGCGATTGTTTTCGCACTTAAGATTTGGAGGCACTACCTTTACGGCGCAACTTTTAAGGTGTTCTCGATCATAAGAGTCTAAAGTATATCTACACTCGAAAGGAGCTTAACATGCGACGCAGGCGATGGATGGAGCTGATTGGAGATTATGATATGGAGATCATCTATCACGAGGGTAAAGCTAATGTTGTCGCAGATGCTTTGAGTAGGAAGAGCGTTCATTCGCTATGCACAGCTATGTCCTTGCTGAAGCTGAGAGATGAGATGTCTAGATTGGGGATCTTTATGATTCGAGAGGGGAATACCATCGGGGATTTGACGATCGAGCCAGAGTTGTATGAAAACATCAAAGGTAAGCAAGAGCTTGATCCTAAAATCCAGGAGTGGAAGTCAACGGTAGAGAGCGGAGCAGCATCTAGGTTCTCTATACATCCAGATGGGAGTGTTCGTTTTGATGGGAGATGGTGTGTTCCTGACGATGCAGAGTTAAGGAGAATGATCTTGTCTGAGGCTCATTGCACTCCTTATTCGGTTCACCCGGGTGGTGACAAGCTTTACAGAGACCTTAAGAAGACTTTTTGGTGGCCGAACATGAAGAGGGAGGTAGCTGAGTTTGTGGCTAGATGTTTGACTTGCCAAAGGGTCAAAGGTGAACAAAGGAGACCTCAAGGTAAGATTCGATCCCCCGACAGTGCCCGAGTGGAAATGGGAGTCGATCTCTATGGACTTCATTGTGGGGTTACCTAGGTCACAACAAGGTAACAACATGATTTGGGTGATTGTTGATCGGCTAACCAAGTCAGCCCATTTTGTTCCAATGAAAGATACTTGGTCTAAGATGCGGCGGGCGTTGGGTTCTGAGAAAGCATGTGGTTCGGTTACATGGAATTCCGAAAGATATTGTTTCCGATCGTGATGCGAGGTTCATATCAAAGTTTTGGCAAGAACTGCAAGAGTTGATGGGCACAACGCTCAAGATGAGTACTGACTTTTCATCCGCAACCGATGGTCAGACAGAACGGACCATCAAGACCTTAGAAGACATGCTAAGGGCATGTGTTATGGACTTTGGAGGCGATTGGGAAGACAGACTTGATTTGATCGAGTTTTCATACAATAATAGCTATCATACAAGCATTGGGATGGCACCTTTTGAAGCTTTGTATGGCCGGAAATGCCGAAGTCCGGTTTGTTGGGATGACGATTCCGAGGCGGTGGTTTTAGGGCCACAATTGGTTCAAGATATGGTTGAGCGAGATCCGATTGATTCGCCAAAAGATGAGAGCACTCAAGATCGCCGGAAGAGCTACGCCGACCTACACCGCAGTGACATTGAGTTCGCGGTAGGGGACAAAGTACTTTTGAAAGTGTCACCTATGCGAGGTGTTATGAGGTTTGGGAAAAAGGGTAAGCTAAGCCAGAAGTTTATAGGCCCTTATGAGATTCTGGACCGTATTGGCGAGGTAGCCTACAGGTTAGCTTTACCACCAGCTTTGGATAGAGTGCACAATGTTTTTCATGTGTCTCAACTCCGGAAATATGTGAGTGATCCGTCGCACATCCTCGAGATGGAGAACATCGAACTTGATGAATCCTTGTCATATGCCGAAATTCCAAAAGAGATTCTTGATCGCAAGGTTCGTAAGACCCGGACGGGTGAGACGGTCTTACTCAAAGTTCTGTGGTCTAATCATAATGTGGAGGAAGCCACATGGGAACCCGAGGAAGCTATGCGAGACCGTTTTCCTAACCTTTTTGATCAGGTATGTTTGGTTACGGGGACGTAACCGTTGTCTTTTAAGGGGGTAGGAGATGGTCGCGATAGTGTTTTGTGTTTTCTTTGCTTCGTGTCGGGAGATGTGTTTGGGGTAACTTGTTGTGATGCTTGTGTAGTTCCTTGGAGTTGTCTCATGTGTTTGTTAGAGTCTTGTGTCGTGGTGTTGTGTTGGTGTGTAGTTGAGTGTGAACTTCGGGACGAAGTTCT
This sequence comes from Silene latifolia, assembly GCF_048544455.1. Lineage (NCBI taxonomy): Eukaryota > Viridiplantae > Streptophyta > Magnoliopsida > Caryophyllales > Caryophyllaceae > Silene > Silene latifolia. Next base: position 31,738 of record NW_027413210.1, on the reverse strand, counting down.
TTTTAGGGGGAAAGATTGTAACACTACGGATTTCCTTTGGAGCCTACTCGAACGAGTAGAGCCTACTCGGCCGAGTAGTGCTCTTTGTGTGAGTTATTTCGGTTCTGCCGAGGAACACTCGGCCGAGTATAGTGAATACTCGACCGAGTGTAGGCCACTCGGCCGAGTGTCGTCACACTCGACCGAGTGTCCGGTTTGGCGAAGTTATATTTCGACGGTTTGATTAAGGAATGATTAGGGTATTTTATAATTCCGCGTCGGTTTCTAATATCACTTTTCACAAATAAGTTAACATTTCTACGTACCCTAATCCTACCCAAATCATTCCCTAATCATCCCTTTGAGCATTTCGTAGCATCTTTGTGGCGATAATTTGCGGTGATTCTTGCGTAAAGGTTCTTGTTGCAGATGTTGGTAAGTACATCTTTGTAATTATTGCATCGTTTCGGGTTGCTATACATTTATATGGAAGGGGATGTTGGGAATTGTTCAAAGTGTAATTGTGTTGTATGATCTTTGTATAGGAGAAGACTTCGTAGAGGAGCCTTTTGATTGTCCGTGTTTCTTACTCTTTGTGATTGCTAAGGTAGGGTTTCCCTACTCGATTCTTTGTGCTTTACATGACATATTGTTGTATTTATCGTTGTCTATTGATCATCGTAATATGGAGATTGTTATGACAGTGTTGGTGTGAGGGGATTGAGATGACAGTAATGTCATGTGATTGTGATTGTGGTGGAGTCACTTGCGGGAGTGGCTTCACACCCTAGTTCGCCCTCCGTGGAACCCGCCACGGGAGGGGATGTGCACATTAAGGGACGGGGATTATTGTCGCTCGTTGAGGAGCCGGACTAGGTGGGATCGGGCCGCGGTCACCCATCGCGGCGAGGATTACCTTTGCGATGGGTAATGGCGGGGCTACACACTTTAGTGTGTAGTCAGTTACTATGTGAGACAGGGTGATTGGGAGTTGACGATGATCAGACGAGTATTGCATTTGTTTGTCTTGTGTGTTGCATAATACTGACTCCGTTGTTGTTTGTGGAATCTGCGGTGATCCATTCGGGGATGGTGAGCAGGCTTGACAGGTTTTGCTAGTGAGAGCTTGGGGATTTTCTTGAGAGATTTGCCACCACGAGTCATAGCATCACTGTCTGAGTCTTAGCGAGTTTTCTTTTATTATTAAGACTTTGAAGTTGTATTTCTTTAGACAGGATTTGGTTTTGGATATTGTAAACTTTGCATTTTACATTACTTTAATAAATGTGCTCAGTTCAGACGCTTTTGATATGTACTAACCTCGGGTAACCGAGATGGTAACACACTTTCATGGTAGGGTGGTCCTGGTAAGGCACCTTGGTATGAGGGGGTGTTACAGTTGAGATTTTCGATGTTTGGGGCATCGATTAATAAGGGCCATTCCCGTCTAGCCAGGGTAACAGGTATATTCTGGTAGCTTTAGACTATGTGTCTAAGTGGGTGGAGGCGATTGCCACTCCCAATTGTGATGCCAGGACTGTGATTAAGCTGTTTCGTAAGACTATTTTTCCCCGTTTTGGTGTTCCTAGGGTCGTCATTAGCGATAGGGGTATGCATTTTAGAGAACAACAGTTGACTGCTTTGCTGTCTAAATATGGTGTCAAACACCGTAGGGGTTTGGGGTATCATCCTCAGACTAGCGGATAGGTTGAGGTCTCTAATAGGGAACTAAAAGAGATATTGAGTAAAGTAGTGTCTAAATCACGGAAAGACTGGAGTGCTAAATTAGAGGACACGTTGTCGGCTATAGAACGGCTTTTAAGACACCAATCGGTGCTTCACCGTATCGTTTAGTGTATGGAAAGTCTTGCCATTTACCTGTTGAGCTAGAACATAAAGCTTGGTGGGCTATCCACCAGCTTAATTATGATGCTGACTTGTGTGGTGAGAAGCGTTTATTGCAGCTAGATGCGCTGGACGAGTTTCAGCTGAACGCTTATGATAGCTCCCGAATTTATAAGGAGAAGACTAAGCGTTGGCACGATAAGAGGATTGTACCCCGTGAGTTCCAAGTTGGGCAAAAGGTGTTACTGTTTAATGCCCGGTTGAGATTGTTTCCTGGTAAGCTGAAGTCCAGGTGGAGTGGTCCGTACACGGTGACTGGCGTCACAAAATTTGGATCGGTTGAGTTAGAGGACTCCGAGGGGAATCGCTTCAAAGTTAATGGTCATCTTGTGAAGCACTACTATGGGGCTGATGCTGTTGTTGGCCGCGTCGAAGTTCTCTTTTTCAACGCAATGGCGGAGCGTGATGTTTGACACTTATAGGTCGTGCGGGACCTCATAAACCCGCGCTTTTCGGGAGGCAACCCGATTGTAATTTGTTGTGTTTGTTTTTGAAACTTTTGACACTCTTTATTTCTGTTTGGTGTGCGTTTGAACAATTTTAATAGAGTTTATGCGTGAATTGAACAGCACAGGTACTGTACTGTTGCTTACTAATACAACAACTCTCGATCGAGCTCCTACCTGTTCGATCGAGTATCTGCGCCGCTTAAAGCCTTGATCGAGTGTTACATGTCTCGATCGAGTACCATGTTCCTCTCGATTGAGCGGATCCTTTGTCGATCGAGAGCCCTACCAACATCTCTTCCTGGTTTGGTTTGGGGAGGTTCGTGGTTTGCGCGCTTTTGTAAGTTTTCGGCTCTTCCTCTCTTTAGTCTACATTTCTTTTCCTTTACTTTGTACAATGGGGACATTGTACAGTTTGGTTTGAGGAGGGTATGCATCCATATCGTGTCTGTATGTTGTTTTTATTGCATTTCTGTTATCACGTTTACTTACGTTTGCATTGTTTCTTACTTCAAAAAAATCCATAAAAACTTAAAAATTTCGAAAAAATCAAAAAAATCATGTTTATTTATGCATTTTAGGTTGAGTCTAATTGGAGTTTTTTTTATTGCTGGTAAACTGTCTTTTTGCTTAAGCCTTGCATTGTTTCACATCTTTTAGCAAAAGTCTTGGCAATTTCTCGAACTTCGTTTCAAAATTCGTTGAACGAGTAGATTTGACTTGAATTTTGGCAAACTACAATATCTTTCTGAGGTTTAGAGCTTTATAACTGGTGTCATCCATGACCAGTTCATGTAGGAAGTGAGTAGTTACTCCTTATAAGGCATGTAACATCGAATTGCATAAGCATGAGTTTAGTCTACTTAGTACCTGTATGCATTCGGGTCTGTGGTTTGTGACACATGTTTGGAGAGGCAACTCCTTTATTTCATTTTACCCATGAGCTCCACATAGCCAAATTGCCTATTTTGTCCCTATTTAGCCACAATCCACATTTTTCCTACCCTAGCCGAGCTAGTAATGGTAGCAATGTTGGGAATGTGTTGATTTGCAGTTGGTTTTTACATCTTTTCATGAGATGGATGGGTGAAGGAAATGAAGGAGGAATTTTGAAAAAGAATTGAAGAAAAATGAAAAAGAAAAGAAAAATCCGAAATGAAATATCAAAAAAAAAAAAAAAAATCGTATGCGGAAAATGAAAGACTGAATGTTGTGATTTATAGTCCCATGTTTAATCTATATCTTATGGAGAGTTGATAATTTTATGGTGATTAGTGAGATGTGTGCATCTAATTTGCACTGTTTCGTATTATTTTGTATGAAGTTTGAAGTAGGGAAGTTGTATAATTTGGATCCGTTGTTGCTAGCCTGGCTATTAACCCCACATATCCAAATTCATTTTAGCCCCTTCTTACCTATTACCTCACTTACCCACATGTAAGTCCTCGGCATGTGTCTTGGTCATCAGTTTGGTTGGAATGCATATGTATGGTTGTAGAGACTTTATTCATGTTAGATTGCATGCATGTTCTTATAGGTCGCAGTTAGGTGAGTGTTCTTTATTCTTTCTATCTTATATTATATATCACCTTGTGCTTAATTGTGTGATTGAGCGACCCGTGAGAGTCCACTTTTAAAAGTCTTGCAAGGTCAAAAGTTCAACATCTTTTTGAAATATGCATAAATTCGTTTGCCTTGATATTGAGCTATTAGTAGTTGATTCTTATGCATTAAATGGTTTAATCCGACAGTCTTCAGCTTGTCTATGTTCTACTCCTATCCATTTAGTCCTAGCTAGTTGCATTAGTTTGCTTGAGGACAAGCAAAGGTGTGGTTTGGGGAAGTTTGATGTGTGCATTTCTTATAGACCTTTTTACGCCTTTTCGGCACACATTTATATGCTTATTTCGTAGTATTTCACTACAAATGCCCCCGAATAGTCTACTTTGGTCTGTTTTGCATTATATGCAGGTACGAACTGGAATGACTGGAAATCAGCCTATTTCTGGTCCTCCAAGCTTGCTTAAGAGAGTCGGCGTGAAACCTTACCGTCTTGGGATGCGTGAAGGCATCCATAGGAATAGGAGAACACACGAGAAGTCAAGACCTCTCGATCGAACTCCCAATTAGCTCGATCAAGAGGCATGTGTGTCAAGAACCCCTCGGTCGAGATGTCCTGTTCTCGATCGAGTGAATGCAAAGGTGAAGGCCTCGATCGAGAGACCATTGTTCTCGATCGAGGGATATCCTTAGGGAAAGCTCTCGATCGAGCAACTGTGGAGTTCGATCGGTAGGCCACGCGTTGATGGGCTTTGGATCGATTGTGTTGTTGTTTTACACGCTTTGTTTCTTTGCTATTTTCTTATAAATAGGCAAGGAATACTAGAGACCTAGGGGGAATCATCACATTTTAGACGTAGAACGGAGACTGTTGCTTTAGTTTTTGGATCGGAAATACTTTTCATCGCCATTTCTCAATTCTTCCTTCGTTGAATTCGGTATTATCATTCGTATAATTTCAGTTCAATTTCATTTATCATGTTATCTATTGTCATTTGCTACGCTATTATTGTTCCTCATTTCGATCATGAAAAGCTAATCGTTTTGCTAGGATTTAGGGTAGCCATGGCGTAGGAAGGACGATTTAATTAGAATACCCGTAGTCTAGTTGTATGCATCTGCTGCTTTAATATCTTTTAATTGTTTGAGTCGACGCACTCAATTAACTGTCTCGATATCCTCTTCTCCTAGATCGAAATATTGAAAAAGGGGTAGATCTGCAGCGTTTCATTAGGATTTATACTAGCTAGGGCGAAAGTTAAACTAGTATTGCCTAGGGCGAACTAAGGACCGAAAGGTGACGTTTATTACCCACAGATTGAATTTAGGGCATTTATGATTTAGTCCGGACTTTAGAAGCCATGGTGAACCGACAATCTTAGTACCTTTCTTTCTTGTTCATCTCTATGTTATTTCTCTCTCGTCTCTTTTATTCTTTCCTTTACTCGTAGGTTTTAGAAAACAAACAAACAAACCCCCCATTTTGGTTACTTTCGACAGATCTAGTTGACTATAGGATTCCCATCTCCCTGTGGATTCGATACCCGACTGCCTCTGCTACATTCAGTTGAGACCCGTTGGTTCTATCTTTGACAGGGTTGCGATAGCCGTGTCAGTAATCGCCCATATGAGCTGATAACTCTGGCTATTATATTGTGTAGTCGATTGATGGTGGGTTCAACGAGCCATAAGTCAATCAGTTGGCTGATTGATCACAAATACGGGCTATAACGATATCTCGTAGGACAATTATTTTTGTGACAACGTAATGGAGTCCTAAATGTTTAAAAACATTCGGTGCCAGGTCGTGGATAGGACACCCATTGTGTTCCTAGAGTCGATTCTTTTGACTATCGACTGTCTCTTGATATTAAGGCAGTTTTTGGGTGACTTTGGTTTCTTTTTCATGGTCTGCCGTAACTGGAGATTAAGTAGATTTTTACTGGGTCATTTCATACTGTGCTTACATCTGCAAGATTCGAGTTGAGGAAAATATCCAACCCTTATCAGGTTTAGTTATTTCTCAGGGCCACTCGAGGAGTTGTAACTGAAATGCATGGCCATGCTCGAATGATGATTCGTTTATTAGTTAAGTTACTCTCTAGTCGGGGAAAGCACTCTTGATATTGATCACTTGTAAAATATGACCTTTGTGAATACGGATTTTGCAAATTGTTTTACATTGAGTGGGAGAAATTTTAGGATATGAGAATCGGTTATCGTACATACACTTGTGAGGACAACTGGGAGTTTGTTGGAGCTTGTGTCCTCCACAAATTAGTGTGATAACATTAATAAATCTCTTATAGGTCCACAAGGGTATACTTCGAATTTTATCAGTTGATTAACGATTACCTAATAACGGTTGGCTTGCTAGAAAGTTTGACGTTATTACCATACTGATGGCGGTGATCAACTGGTCCCTAAAAGTCACACCTAAAGGATGTGTTTGAGATGTGATTATGGAAATGTAATCACATTGATTCCTTATATGACTAAACAGTTAGTCAATGTATTGATGAGATGATTATTTAATGCCGATTAAATAATATAAGCTGAGACGAATTAACTGTCAATTCGTAAATTGAATATAATATATTATATTTAATTAATGTATTTAATGTTAGCTTAAACGAATTAAGATGTTAATTCGTAATTAAATGTAATCGGTTATATTTAATTAGCTAATTATAAATATGAGATATTTATAGTTAAAGTATATATTATACAATATTGTCATAATTGATTATTATAGACCGGCATTAATATATCGACTGCAAGCTGTTGTATGTAGACTTATTAATACGGAACAAAATAAATGGCAATTTATAATAATACACATTATTATACATTTTGGATAACAACTTAAAATAAGGAGATTTTTCTCCTTATTTGTTGTGTGGGTATCTCGGTCAAACCGAGTAAATGGGAAAGAAAAATCCCTCCTTTTCTTCTCTTATTTTCGGTTAATATAAGGAAAAAGGAGGATTCATTTTTCTAACCTAATTCTAACCTAGCCTCCTCTCATCAAAGAAAAACACAAAAACCTAAAATTAATCAGTTAATTAGGGATCGATTCTAGCAAGAAGCAAAGGGCATATCTCATATCATCTTGGGTGCAACTGATAGGTGAATATCATTGCGATATTGTTCTTAGGCTGATTTTGCTAGGACCGAAGGTTATTTCATAATATCTCTATTTTGTTTATGTAATTTTCATTTATGACTAGTAATCATCTTTATAAATTCGTTATAATCCTTAATAATAAGGGAAGTACACAGATTATTTCCCACACTTGGAGCAATGTAAGTGTCATGCCATACTCGGTATGCAAGAGGCTAGGAATGGGAGAACTCAAATGCACTAACATTAATCTCCAAATGGCGGATCGATCAACAAAGATACCTTTAGGGATATGGGAGGATGCCCGTGAGAATTGGCAAGTTCTTTATCCCGGTAGACTTTGTCATTGTAGACATGGAGGAGGATTCCAACATTCCTATCATTTTAGGAAGACCTTTCTTGCACACCGCGGTAGCGGTGATTGATGTAAAACATGGAGAGCTTACACTTGAAGTGGGGGATGAAACAATCACTTTTAATCTTGACAAGACAATGAGAGCTCCCCGACTACATGAGCCATGTTTCATGATCGATCATTATAGCCGAGAAAGTGATAGGAAGAAGTTAGCATCTTAATGCAAAGATCAAGCTATGGGTAAAGAATCACCACCCATATGGAAGAAGAAAGTGGATAATCCTCAAGACACTTTATCTGGAGAGCAAGGAAATTTCAACAACAATGAAATCTTGAATAGCTCAACACCAATCATGACAAGTAAGGAAGAAGGCCTCATTGGCCATGACAACAAGAAAGAGGAGTTGCTCTTGTCAACTCATGACATCATTGAGGAGCAAGCGAGTGAAGTTTGTGGTCTATGGGATGACGAATTTGAAGGATTAGTCAACCCTTACATTGGCAATGCTATGACCTTAGACCAAGGCTTTGGTGATTAACTTGACTCAAGTCACCACCATGAAGAACACAATGTGCAAAGGTCTATTGAAGATCTTTATAATGAGAATGAACAAGCCTTCGTCTACTTCAACAAGGTGTTGAGCAACATCAACAAGACCTTGGCTATGCCCCCTTGACATCTCATTCAAGAATGAAAGTTTGGTGGAGTCCTCCCTAAACCACCATTTGTAAATATTCTAATTTGCATTTTACTTCTTGTATTGCATTTTTATTTTGGATTTGCAATTTCATACTTTGATCAAGATTTCATTATGAGAGAAAGTGAGGGAGGTATTATAATGTGCTTTGATGTATAATGTTTGCTTTAATGTGGGGATAGCGATTGCCTAGGCTAACCAAGCCTTCATAGTGCACCCACAATGATGAACAAAGGAATGAAGAAGAAATGACATGGTAAATGAAGAATCCCCACGGGTGGAACTGAACTCGTGGGTACAGGGGAAAATCCGAGCATCCCAGAGGGAATTTGCTCGAGCAGGGCATGATCCGAGCGTCTTGTCTATAAGACGCTTGTCTTGGGAGTACTGAGAATTGAAAATCCCAGTCTGTTTAAAAACCTGAGCAGATTGTATAAGAGACGCCCATCCCAGTCCAGAAGACGCTCGTCTCACGAGAAATCCGCGCGTCCTGGCTTGTGGAAAAATTTAAAATTCATACTGTCTATGAATCCGTAGCGTCTCAAGGTGAAGAAGAGCATCCTCAGCAAAATCCGCCCGTCTCCTGAAGAATCCGGGCGTCTTAGCACGGGTTAGAAATTACACAGCTCACTGACTGAGGATCTGAGCATCCCCAGCCCAAGACGCCCGTATCCCACTGCTATTTGAACTTAACACGGGATTAAAATCCCTCCTTCCCCAATCCATTTCCTTCTTTCAAAACACAAACACACGCCCAAAACCCTCAAAATCCTCAATCCCCTCATCAACAAAACACAAATTCCTCAACCAAATTCACCAAAATCAAACCCAAACTTCCTAAAAACACAATCAAACTGCTCCTTCATCAACAAAACACCAATCAAACATCAAAATCCTCAAAAATTGAATCGATTTTCTAGGGTTTCAAGCCAATTTCGAAAATCTCAAAATCGATTAGGGATTAATTAGAGCTTGAGGAGACAAGAAGCATTCAAGCAAAACTTTGGTTTGTTGATACAATCTTAACAAGGAGATTGTTGTTGAGAGCGGGGAAGGTAACTATTCTTCCAATGGGGAAGAAGAGGAAGAAGTGAAAAGCTCAAGTGATGAAGATGATGGTGAAGCCTCCGGGTCCATGGAAGTAGTTGATGATGACGATGATGAGGAAGTTGATGAGGAAGATGATGATAGTGATGAAGATGTCGCCATGAGCGACAATTGACAAGCTTTTTGGAGGATGCCACAATGTATTGTGAGTTTCCTACACCTCCTCTTAGCTTTATTTATATCTCTTGTTTCTAATTTCTAATCTTGATCATTTGTTTGAGGCCTAGCAATACTTAAAGGACTCCCACCTCGGTCTTATTGAGGTGTCTCATATTGTTCCCACTTGTACAATCCAAAATGAAAAATTAGTTTCATGCTTTGCATACTTGTGCTTGAACTCCCCCTTTTTTTACACTAGAAATAGTGTCTCACTTGGTTTGTGGAAGTTCAAGTACAAGCATTGGGCGTTAATCTAAATTAGCTCTCTAAAAAATAAATTCATGCATCATATAGTGTAGTATAGAATGCATCACTTGTGTATATGTCATATAGATTGCATAGTAGTGTAGAAATCATGCATTCTTATTTAGCTTGCATAATTTCCTATAGTTTTGACCATTGAGGACAATGCCCATACTAGTGTGGGGATGGGAAATTTTAACTTGACTTTTAAATCAAAAAAATGATAAAAAATGATTTTTTTTGAAAAATACAAAAACATGTCTTTTTATTTCATAAACATAAAAACCATAAAAAATTGAAAAATTGAAAAACCAAAAACATGTTCATTCCTTTATAGTGTAGAATTGTATATATTTTTTATATACTTGTTTGTTTGTTTGTCTATCTTTCTATCACATTAATCGATTACGCCACATCCGAGACATGAGGATTATGAAGACCGCATGGTATGATCTTTCCAATCGCCTTTTTCCTCTCTATGTTAATGACTATGTGGCTTTATTTTGATTGATGTGGTTTACACCAATGTGATTGTAGGAATTGCATCTAGTTTATATGGCATACTAGTTGGTAAAAGCATATGCATTAGGATGTATATATGTTAGTTGCATCATGACATATAGTTGCATTTTAGAAAAATTTTGTGAAAACATCTATTTGGGAAGTTTGACAAGTGTATATAAGGCCCTTGTATATACTTTTTCTTCTTAAGACTTTGCTTATTAGAATACTTGTAAAACACCCTAGGATGTGTCATGCTAGTATCATTTGACCCATGGATTAAGGCCTAGTCAAGAGTACCTTGTGGTCTGATAACTCCTTGGCTACCGTTTATTCCAAGGTGACCCTTGAAACCATGAAACCATCTTCCACATTCTACCACATTTTGTCAACAAAAAGGGAATGGGCACAAAAATTATCAATATTTGAGTTCAAGCATTGAAATGAAAACAAAAAGTTTTCAATTTGCATCAAAGAAAAGCGGAATACAAAAATAAGAACTCCTATGCTTCAAATATAAGCACCCTCACTACAAATGGTGTAGCTTTAAAAATGTTCAAAAGAAAATGCAAAAAGTTGAAAGTTGTCAAGTATTGAAATGCCAAACATCAAATAAATGGCAAAAAGAAAGTGTTCTTAAATGTCAAATGCCACAAGAAATTGGGGGAATAACAACATCAAAAAGCAAACTCCCACTTGAAACTCAAAATACTTATTGATCCCTTTTCCATCGAATTCACTTTTGTGCATGGTAGAGAGGGGACGAACCTTCTTCTTGTCTAGGCAAGAAGGGGAATTCCGCGATCCTGCAGTGTTTCTAACACCAAAGGGAATCTACTCTTGACGAAAGCATTTAACATTTGAGGACAAAGGTACCCTAGCTTGACACAAGTTGGAGGTGATTTATTGGTATCCTTCTAGGCTTAGTAGTTTGAAAAAACCGTATCTATGATGGAGTGTGTACCCTTAGATTACTTCCCTTATGGATAATTTCCACCACTTAGATGAGGAAAGTGGCTATTCATTTTTGTAGATGCATCCATTACTTGCTTTTGTGTGCTTAATGCTTGGATGTGTCGCCATTTTGGCAAGACCCACCTTTCCTTGCAAGAAGGCATCCTACCTCATGGTTGTCTTGTTGTGAGTTGAAAGGGCGGAGTCAGACCTGCTAATTGTCTCATATCAGCTATATTAGTAGGTTAGTTTAAATAAAGGTCCTAGTTTTAGTCACCTCTTTACTCGGGACGAGCAAAACTTCGGTTTGGGGATGTTTGATGTGACTCATATTTCAGCACATTTAGTCCTCGAATTAACCTCTTTCCTATGCTTTATAGGTCATAATTGGGTCATTTACTATCTTTAGTTTCCCATTTTGCATATTCTTTGAGGTTTTGTCCCCTTGGAAGGAAAGGAGTGCTAACCTTGCATTTATGAGGCAGAATGGAGCTAAATTGATCGCATCTAATGACCAAGCATCAAAGAGAAGATAATACTAGAGGCATAAGTAGATAATAAAGTGAAATGGGCAATGATGAAAGGATCCTTGCATCAGAGAGCCCATGCCTTACCTCAAGACGCACGAATCGTGGCAAGACTATCACGGAAATGCTCATTTCCTTCGAGAGGAGCATTTCCTCAACTTTTCTTAGGGACTTAATAGTCATTTAAGCCCTTAGTAACCCTAATCTTTGTACTTAATCTTTAGTATAAATACCCCATTGTACTACCTAGATGGGCATCATCCCTTAATGCTTTCTTAAGCAATCTTAATCCATCCTTAATCACTTTGTAATTCTCTCAAACTAGACTTAATGTAGTTGTAGTACAATTCTCAATATTAATCACATCTTAATCTTTCCTTAATTTCTCTATTGTTCTTCCTTTATTTTGGGTAATTAGAAAATTATTTGGGTTTATTTGGAGGATTGACAACCATCCATCAATCATCAAGTACTTCTATTATTCTTTCTTTATTATTTGGAATCATCTTCATAGGTATAATTCTCCCTTAATCTTGTTTAATTATTGTTAATCACTTTTATTTATTTATCATGTTTTGCCTTGATATGATTGATAACCTTATTAGCATGTTAAACTTGATAGTGAGTGAGTAGTTTACTTAGCTAGGGTTAATGGGGAATTAGGGAAACCAACATGGGGAATGATTCATGCTTAATCTAATATGTTTTCATAATTAAATTGCTTGCTTGTTGTGATTTCAACTTATGCACATGTTATGTTTGATGAAATGCGAGCCTATGAATCAATGCATTTTTTACTTACCACTTATCTTTTCAATGAGACTTGTAAGCTTATACACCAACTCGAGCCTCATTAGACCATGCATATTGATGTGACCATAATTAGAGCATATTTAGTCCCCGAATTAGCCTTGTTCCCATGCTTTTTAGTGCATATTTGGGTCATTTATTGTCTTTAGTTCTTTGTTTTGCATATTCTTTGAGGTTTTGATCCCTTGGTAGGAAAGGAGTGCAAACCTTGCATTTTCATGGCAAAATAAGACTAAATTGATTGAATTCAAATGACCAAGCATCAAGGAGAGATAAGATTAGAAGGTCTTTGTACATACTATAGTAAATGGGCAATGATGAGAAAAGATCCTTGCATCCCAGAGGAAATCCCCAAGGATCTTATGAAGAAAAAGGAAGAAAAGAAGAAGAAATGAAACTGCACAACAATCCGTGCGGATTGTCCTGAAGACGCCCGTCCTCCACCACCACAATCCGTGCGTTTTCACTCCAAGACGCCCGGGCAGCAATTCCAGAAGACGCCCGTCTTCTCCCCAAGACGCCCGGGCAGAGACCCCAAAATCCGCCCGTCCCATGCTAAAGACGCACGGATTCCCAGGCAAACAATTTCGTTTCTTCAAGCTTCAAGAAAGATGCCAATCCTTCCAAAAATACCGGCGTTTCCTTAAGTAGGGACTTAATCGTCATTTAAGCCCTTAGTTAACCATAATTCCTACACCTAATCCCCACTATAAATACCCCATTAGTATAATTAGAAGAGCATGTTCTTCTTAGCAATCTTTAGTGTAGTTAATATCAATCAAATCTCTCTTTAATATTGTAATCAACAATTAATCAAGTTTTAATACAAGTTTTATTTCCTTAATCTCTCTCTTGTTCATCCTTTATTTTGGGTAATTGAAGATTATTTGGGTTATTATTGGGAGATTGACAACCTCTCAATCAAGCATCAAGTACTTCTTTTATTCTTTGATTTATTATTGGAATCATTAGTAGATATAATTCTCTTAATCCCTTTTTAATTATTGTTAATTACTTTCATTTATTCATCATGTTTCACTTTGTTGGTATGATTGACAACCATGCTAGCATGTTCAACATGATAATGAATGAGTAGTTCCTTAGCTAGGGTTAATGGGTAATTAGGGGAAACCAACATGGGGAATGATTCATGCTTAAATTAATATGCTTTCATGGTTTATTTTCTTGCTTGTTTTGATCTCAACTCATGCACATGTTATGTTTAATGAAATGCGAGCCTATGAATCCTTGCATTTTTTACTCATCACCTATCTTTTGAATGAGACTTGTAAGACATAAACCAACTCGAGTCTCATTAGACCATGCATGTTGTTGAGTAGGGAAGACTAAGTCGACTTGTAGGTGTTGTACAATCTAATCGATTCGGCTCCGGGACCCAAACTTTCCTAGGATTGTAAGAAATAAACCAACTCAATCCATCACAACAATAATTGCTTGCTTATAATTTGAGAACATGTTTGTATGATCAATTCCCATGAATCCCCTATGACCCCATGACACCCAAGTGCTTTTTATCAATTGTTTATATCCCTTTTAATTCATCTTGCTTGTTTACTTTCATTGCTATTTAGTTTAGTGATCTTCTACATCAACCCCAATTGTGACACCCCAAAGACATCGCTAGTTGCAATAGAAATCTCATCTCAATTCCCATCCCTTGGGATCCGACCTTTACTTGCCTCTTTACTAATTGTAAAGTTGTTGGTGAAGTTATAAATTGTGTTTTGGTCTAGGTTCTCCTAACGACAAGTAACCGAAAAGAATATAGTCCGACCAAAAATGGCGCCGTTGCCGGGGATGGTGTTAACTTGATTTAGATTTTCTTATATTGTTATTAGTTGTGTCTTTCTTTGCCTTGGGGAAGTAAAACTCCTCAAGGTTTGTTCTAATTGTTTTCAAGTTGTTTGATATTTTTCAAGATGGACCTTATAGATTGTTTTGTAGAGGACCACTTAAGTATACCTTTCTTCAAAGATCCCATGCAAGCATTGGAGGCCTTGGAAGAAAGTGAGGCTAAAAATATGTATTGGGAATTGGAGGTAGATCTTTTTGAGGCCGCTCTAGCTAACAAAGAACTTACTCATGCACAATCCGAATTAGTGCATAACATCCTTGTGGAAGCATGTCAACCTATAAAAGATGAGCAATCCATCCTAGAAGACATCTTACAAGCTCAAGAGCAAGAGGAATCCATCATGGAATTCGAATGTGATGAGATTGATGAGAATGAAGAACAACTTGAATATGCTATGAGAATAGAATGTCTAATGGAGATGGAGCAAATTCTCAATGAAACTCCAAAGGAGGAAAGTGAGGTACAAACTCTTACTTTAAAACCCCTTCCCCCAAATTTGAAATATGCTTACCTTGATGAATCAAAGACCAAACCCGTGATTGTTAATGATAGACTTGATGAGAACCAATTGGGAAAATTGCTTGATGTGTTGAAACAACATGAGAAGGCTATAGGTTATAGTCTAGATGACCTTAAGAGGATAAGTCCTAACTTTTGCATGCATAGAATTCATCTAGAGGAGGACCATAGACCTACCATTCAACCTCAAAGAAGATTGAACCCCCACATGCAAGAAATTGTCAAAGGAGAGGTCATAAAATTACTTGATGCGGGAATCATATATCCCATATCGGATTCTTTGTGGGTTAACCCCGTTCAAGTGGTACCTAAGAAAGGAGGTACCACGGTAGTGACAAATGAAAAGAATGAACTAATACCCACAAGGAAGATCACCGGTTGGCGTATGTGTATTGACTATCGAAAATTAAACTCCGCAACAAGAAAGGATCATTTCCCCCTACCATTCATTGACCAAATGCTTGAGAGGTTAGCCTCCAACAAATTATTTTGTTACCTTGACGGGTATTCGGGATTCTTCCAAATCCCTATACACCCGGATGACCAACATAAGACCACCTTCACATGCCCCTATGGTACTTTTGCATATAGGAGGATGCCTTTTGGTTTATGTAATGCCCCCGCCACTTTCCAAAGATGCATGATGAGTGTCTTCTCCGACTACCTAGAGACCATAATGGAAGTTTTTATGGATGATTTTAATGTTTATGGAAAGGACTTTGACTCATGTTTGCATAATCTTTCTCTTGTATTGCAAAAATGTGAAGATGTTAGTCTTGTTTTAAATTGGGAAAAGTGTCACTTCATGGTCAATGAAGGAATTGTTTTGGGTCATTTAATCTTGGAAAAGGGCATCGAGGTTGATAAAGCTAAAGTTGAGGTGATAGAGAAACTCCCACCTCCCGTGAATGTTAAAGGGGTGAGAAGTTTTCTCGGTCACGCGGGTTTCTATCGCCGTTTCATAAAGAATTTTTCAAAAATAGCGAAACCCCTCACTCAACTCTTGCTTAAAGATGCCCAATTCCATTTCACTGATGAGTGTGTTGAAGCCTTTAATAGAATCAAGGAAGCATTAATCTCGGCACCGATCATTCAACCTCCAAATTGGGAACTACCGTTCGAGATTATGTGTGATGCTAGTAACTACGCCGTTGGAGCGGTTCTTGGCCAACGGGTAGGAAGAGCTCTTCATGCCATCTACTATATAAGCAAGACTCTTGATCTCTCCCAAGTGAATTATGATACCACCGACAAGGAGCTTCTTGCCATTGTCTATGCTTTGGACAAATTCCGTTCCTACTTACTTGGATCCAAGGTAATTGTTGATACGTGCATATTCTATACACTTTATTTGCAGTTTTGGCACGTATTTCCATGCGTATTTGTTAGCTTAAAGCTATTATTTCTCCCGAAACGGATTAATTTGCGATTTCTATGATTTATTGTAGAAATGAGTGAAAGTGAGCTAAATCAAGCCTAAATCGTCCTCTGGAGGCAACTTCAGGGAAGCTTGGAAGAAGGGAGTTCGTACTCACTCACCTTGGGATGCGTGCATTGGAGTGAAGTGGCTGTTTTGAAGAGAGGAGGAAGTTACTACACAGCTCAACTGGTCGATCGACCAGCATCACCAGTCGATCGACCGTGGAATTTCAGCGGATGCTACTGTACAGCACTCACTAGTCGATCGACCATGCCCCTTAGTCGATCGACCAGGCCGCGCAGCTGAGATTGATTTTACGTGTTAGACTTTTAAAAAGCCCAATTTGTAATTAACTTTTGGCATCGTTTATCAGTAGAACACAGGACAATTTTAGGGATGCTTTTTCATTATTCAAGAACTCAGTTTTAGATCTAGTTTTGGGGGAAAGAAAGGTAGACTACGGATTGCAATTCAATTGCCTTTGTTCATTAATTCTTAGTAAGTTTTAATGCAATTTCCATCTTCATTGTTCCTAATCAATTTAATTCTTGTTATTATTAGTTTTATTCAAGAAATTCAGTTTTATTCTTTTGTCTTAAATTCAATTTCAATTATGTCAATCTCGTTCCTTGCCTTCAATTTCGCAATTGTTATAGTTTTAATCATGCATAGCTAATTTTATTTATTGGGAACGAGGTGAGCCATGGCATAAAATAGGGTCAATTTTATTAGTATGATTTTCTTCCATATCGATCTTGTTTTCTTTTGATAAACCTTTTTACTAGATTGAAAGATTAGTAATTAAAGTTATCATTAGATTGGAATTGCCTTTGAGCGAAAGCTTTGAGAAATTCTAGGGAATTAGAAAACCGTAAGGTTAATTTGAGCATTGATCGAAAGGCTTGCTCATATTTCTTGAGACCGTATTATAGGACCTCTGCTACCTTATTGACCTGACCTTAGCCATGGTGAACCGAAGTTCCCGATCTTCTTTTTATCTTGTTTGAGAAATTTCTTATTTTGCCAATTAGTCTTTAGAATCAAACCAATTCAAAACCCCCACTTAATTGTTACTTTTATAGACTAGAAATAGCAAATAGAATTGATCTTGTCTCTCTGTGGTTCGACCCCTACTATCACTAGCTATAGTTTTAGTTCGGATTATAAATTTAATTTTGATACAAAACGACGGTATCAAATTTTGGCGCCGTTGCCGTGGAGACGATGTAATTCTCTTTGCTTTATTTTTAGTTTATTTTTCTTATCTCAAGGAACTTTGGTTCCTTGAGGCCGTTGCTTACTCTTGCTTCTAGTTTTGCTTTTGCACAGCTAGAAGACATGTTTTTGAAAGGAAGACTTGAGTACTCTCAGTTTTGCAAATATGACTACGATATATGACAATCTTCAGCCAAAAGAGCAGCACATTCCAAAGGGACACGTGTTACCTACCCCTACTACGGGTCACTTCGAATTTCGTTCCTCTTATATTAATTTAGTGGAGCGAAATCAGTTTGCTGCTCTACCGGACGAGGATCCTTTGAAGCATATGGAAATTTTCACAGACTCTTCTTTGTTCCATACCTGTACTACCGGGGTGACCCAGGATGAAGTAAAGGGGATAATGTTCTTATACTCTTTGAAGGATTCGGCGCGAGATTGGTACCGCTACCTTGATAGGGTAGCAGCTGGAGTCACAGATTGGACATCTCTAGCATTAGCTTTCTACAAAAAGTACTTCCCACTTGCAAAGACTGATGCCTTAAGAAGTAAAATCACAAATTTTCAGCAAGGACCTGATGAGGGCTTTTGTGAAGAATGGGGACGTTTCAAGAGCTTGGTTAGGGCTGTCCCTCACCATGGTTTCCAGCAGTGGTACCTTTGCAACTTATTCTATAATGCTTTATATGATGATTACAAGGTCATCCTGGATGCAGCTGCGAATGGTAGGTTCCAAAATAATACCGGTCAGAATAAAGGTCTGAACACTATTGAGGAGATGGCAGTCCATAGAGCCGAGTTTGGAAGTTTGCGTGGAAAGTCGCGAAAGCAAAGTGATAAAATGAGTGCCGTTGTGACACTCATAACTTCTATTACTGCCCGTCTCGAGAAGCTCGAGACCTCTAAAGCATCCAAGGAAAGAGTTGAAATTCCTGTCCATAATTCAGATGAGACCGCGGAATTGAGAGAAATGGTCCGAACTCTTTTGGTTCAAGTCGCGAAAATAGAAGTAGCCAGGATTGAGTATACAAAGAATTTTGTGAAGCAGTTGGAGAATATAGAGGCTAAGCAAGTCGCCAATTCTTCAAGCAAATGTGAGGGGCCAATTGAAACGATTAATGCCATCAATCTCAGAAGTGGCCTTTCTTTTGATGGTCCTGATAAGCCAAGAGAAGACTCGGGAAAGGATGAAAAGAAGAATTTAATTTCTGGTCCAAAAACGAGCTTTTTTGCCAAGACACCTGGCCGATCGACCAACAACCAATGATCGATCGATCGGGTCGTCGAGGAGAAAGTTTCGACCGAAACTATTCATACCAAAGACATCCGTCGATCGGCCAACACTGTCAGTCGATCGACTGAGGTTCTTGAAGAAACAGTTTCTGACCAGAAACTATTCACGCCCAGCATGATTAGTCGATCGACCGAGCTCAATGGTCGATCGACTGGGACTCCAGTGCAGGACGCAAATCCGTCAACTAGTTTGCATGATTCTACACTTATTGATGATTTGACGGAGGTTTTAAACTTACGGAAGCCAAAGGTCACCGATCCTACGGCCAGTGTTGCAGTCCCGTATCCGGAGCGTTTAAAGAATACTAAACTGGAGCGCAAGTTTGGTAAGTTTTCGGAAATGGTCAAGAATCTCGAGGGTAACAATTCCTTTCACCGACCTAATTACCCAGGTGCCCTCTTACGCTAAATTTATGAAAGACATTTTGAATCGGAAGAGAAATTTTCATGATGATGGTAATGTTGCTTTCGTGGAAGAATGCAATGCTCTTTCACAAATTAATATACCACCTAAATTAAAGGACCCGGGTAGTTTTTCAATTCCCTGCACTATAGGTAACCACGAAATTGGAAAGGCCCTTTGCGATTTAGGGGCCAGTGCCAGTGTCATACCATACTCTGTTTGCGAAAGGCTAAATATTGGTAGACTTAAGGTAACCGATATCATCCTTCAGATGGCAAATAGATCGACTCAGAGACCTTTAGGAGTCTTAGAGGATGTACCCGTTCGAGTGGGTAAGTTTTTTATTCCTGTCGATTTCGTAGTTTTGGACATTGCAGAGGACAAATCGGATACCTATTATTTTAGGTAGACCATTTTTACATACAAATGGAGCCGTAATAGATGTCAAACGCAGAATCATTACCTTAGAGGTAGGGGATGACACCATTGAGTTTAGTCTTGCTCGTAAGGCTACTGAACCTCGATGATGACACGTGTTATTTTATTGATATTGTTGATGTGGCATTAATTATAATTGGAGGGAATCCTTAGCCAAGGATCCCTTAGCTGATCTAACCAGTTTAGATGAGTGTGCAGGTAATACAGCGGAGAATGCTGAGGAGCTAAATGCTTTGGTAGCCTCAATGGAAAGCTACGAGCTCACAGAGGAAGAAGATGAGATGCTCTTGAGCCTGGCCATCGAGAATTTGGTAAACACTTGCTATACCATTGAAGCCGATTTTGTCTGTCTTTGTAGAGGTAAAGGTGCCTGAGCGTAAGCCACTTCCTCCTAATCTTAAGTATGTTTTTCTAGATGATACGAGCAGTACTCCGACTATTGTTAGTGCTAAACTTAATGATGACCAAATTATATGCTTTGATGTGTGTGCTTAAGAAAAACAGGAAGGCTTTAGGTTCCTCTTTGGATGATATTAAGGGCATCAGCCCTGATATTTGTTGCACAGGATAGAGCTGGAGGAAGGCCACAAGCCTTACAGACAGGGTCAATGCAAGTTGAACCCGAAGATGCAGGAAGTTGTTATGGCCGAGGGGATGAAACTACTCGATGCAGGTATTATTTATACAGTTGGCAACTTCAAGTGGGTTAGCCCAGTTCAGGTAGTTCCGAAGAAAGGAGGGACTACCGTGGTTAAGAATGAGAAAAATGAATTAATACCAACACGAGCTGTGATAGGGTGGCGGATGTGCATTGATTATAGACAGTTGAATGCCGCTACTAAGAAAGACCACTTCCCCCTCCCTTTTGTTGACAAATGACTGAAAGACTTGCCTCTAAAAATTTTTCTATTTTCTAGACGGATATTCAGGGTTCTTTCAGATCCCTATTCATCCGGATGATCAGAGTAAGACCACTTTTACCTGTCCACAGGGTGTTTTTGCGTACCGCAGGATGCCCTTCGGATTGTGTAACGCCCCAGCTACCTTTCAGAGGTGCATGATGGGGATTTTTTCTGATTATATAGAGAACATTATGGAGGTATTTATGGATGATTTCTCAGTTTATGGTAATGACTTTGATCGTTGTTTAGCTAACCTTGATAAAGTCATACATCATTGTATTGATGTTAATCTTGTTTTAAACTGGGAAAAATGCCAGTTCATGGTCAATGAGGGAGTCGTGTTAGGGCATCTGATTTCTGATAAAGGTATACATGTTGATAAAGCAAAAGTGCAGGTGATTGAGCAATTGCCTCCTCCCGTGAATGTTAAAGGAGTGAGGAGTTTCCTTGGTCACGCTGGTTTCTATCGGCGTTTCATTAAGGATTTTTTAAAAATTGCTAAACCACTTACACAATTGCTCCTTAAGGATGATGTCTTTGAGTTTACCGATGAGTGCCTTTTAGCTTTTAACAGGTTAAAGGAGGCTCTAGTTTCGCACCAATCATTCAAATTACCGATTGGGATCTCCCATTTGAGATTATGTGTGATGCCGCGATTATGCGATCGGTGCGATTTTGGGACAATGGAAGAACAAAGTTTTTAATGCCATATATTATGCGAGCCGAACTCTGGATGAGGCTCAAGTCAACTATTATACCACTGAGAAGGAGTTTCTAGCTGTAGTTTTTGCCTTAGATAAATTTCGATCTTATTTGTTAGGTTCTAAGGTTGTTGTTTATACTGACCATGCAGCGTTGAAGACTCTCTTTCTTAAGAAGGATGCAAAGCCAAGGCTTTTGAGGTGGATACTCCTTTTGCAGGAGTTTGATTTGGAGATCGAGAGATAAGAAAGGAGCGAGAGAATGTGGTGGTGATCATTTATCTCGTCTGCAAACGACGAGAAGAGAGGATTCGTTACCTATTAATGATTCTTTTCCCGATGAGAGTCTGTTAGCTATTACTACTTTAGGGTCTTATCCACCTCCGTGGTTTGCTTTGATTTTGCTAACTTTGCTTTGTGACAGGTAGGATACCACCCGAGCTTTCATGGCGTGAGAAGAAAGCGGTTAAACTTATGATGCTAGACAATACTTTTGGGATGATCCTTATGTTTTCAAGGAATGCGCAGACGGTCTTATCCGGAGATGCGTGCCTCAATGGGAGGTGAAGGATATCCTAGAAGCTTGCCACTCTTCTGCCTATGGTGGTCACCATGGTCTGTCCCGGACTGTGGCAAATGTACTCCAATCTGGTTTCTATTGGCCAACTTTGCATGCGATAGTCGCAATTTTGTTCTTTGAGTGCGATGCTTGTCAAAGATCGGGAATATTTCAAGAGACATGAGATGCCACAGGTAGGCATTCTAGAGGTTGAGATATTTGATGTCTAGGGCATTGATTATCAAGGACCTTTTCCGAGCAGTCAAGGTAATAAATATATCCTCGTAGCTGTAGATTATGTGTCCAAATGTGTAGAAGCTATCGCTACTCCCCATTGCGACGCAAAGGCCGTGATTAAACTGTTTAAAAAGATTATTTTCCCTCTTTTTGGTGTCCCTAGGGTTTTCATTAGCGATGGGGAAATGCATTTTAAAGAGAAACAACTTAGTGCTTTATTGACTAAATTCGGTGTCCAACATCGAAGAGGTTTGGGGTATCATCCCCAAACTAATGGTCAGGTTGAGATTTCTAACCGGGAATTGAAAGAGATTTTAGCTAAAGTTGTTTCTAAATCACGGAAAGATTGGAGTCTTAAGTTGGATGATGTCTTATGGGCTTATAGGACGGCGTTTAAAACGCCAATCGGGATGTCACCATACCGATTGATTTATGGTAAGACATGTCATTTACCTGTTGAGTTGGAGCGTAAGTCTTGGTGGGCTATTTGTGATTTGAATTTGGATCCTAACCTCTCTCGTGAGAAACGTATGACACAGCTGAATGAGCCGGAGGAATTTAGGCTGTTGGCCTAAGATAATGCTAGGATCTACAAGGAGAAAACGAAGCGCTGGCACGACAAGAGGATCATCAAGCGCGAGTTCTATATTGGCGATAAGGTACTTCTTTTTAACGCTCGTATCCGTTTATTTCCTGGTAAGCTGAAATCCAGGTGGACTGGCCCCTATACGGTCACAGCAGTTACAAAATTCGGATCAGTTGAATTAGAGACCTCTGCTGGAGAAAGGTTCAAAGTTAATGGCTAATATGTGAAACATTAGCACGGTGAAGACGATTTCGTTGGGCAGGTCGAAGTACTATACTTTGACCCAATTTTAGAAGCTGCAAACTGAGGTAAAAAGGTCGTGCGGGACCTCTTAAACCAGCGTTAACCGGGAGGCAACCCGGCTTGTAGATTTTTGTAATTAGGATCTTAATAGTTTTATTTCATTTATTTTGCATTAGGAGCTTTAATTATTTCTTTTTAATTATCAATTACTTGGTTTGGAGAATATGCGCCTTTGAGAATTTTGCAGGTGATTATTTTATTGCAAAGTACGTAGGGTGATTTACTGCATCTTTGTGAGAGACAGATGGGAATTTGAAGTGGAGAAATAAATTTTTGACAATTTTGAGTTTAATTGCCAGCGTATGAAGTCGATCGACTAAGTTACTCAGTCGATCGACTGAGGAGGAAAAGGCAAAAGCTACTGTGTAAGGGAGATTGGTCGATCGACAGGGTCATATAGTCGATCGACCACCACGCGACAACTAGAGAGCTGCATAAGGGGATCCTGGTCGATTGACTGGGCCTAATAGTCGATCGACCATCGCGCGAATCAGAATGCAAGTTAATAGGGAAGTTTTATTTCATTCTTCTTCATTCTTTCACTTTCATAATATCAAAAATCAGAAGAAAACCCTAGCTTCTGCCCCTTTCTCGCGATTTTCCTGCAATCCCCTCTTAATCTCGAATTTTCTTGCTTAAATCTTCAAGTTCTCGTCAAAGGTATGTCTTTAATCCTCTTTTAATCCTTTATTTTCGATTCTCGCTGCATTTCTATGCCCATATTTCGAGCCATGCTACCTTTTGATCGAAAAATCGATTTGGGGAAAATCGATTTCAGGCCATTGTCTTTTGATTTTTATGCTTTAATTACCTTTGCTATCTTATTCCCTTGATTTTCAAGCCATATTAGCAATTGTAAGATGCTTAAATCAGTTTCCCCCAAATTTTGGAAACCCTAATTTCGGTTTCAATTTCTGATTTTTAATTTGGGTTTCATAAATCGTTATTGCTAAAGGTTAGGGGATGCTTGTTGCTAATTTGTTGTTTGCAGGAAGCAATAATGACCAAAGGAAAGCAAGCGATGTTCGAGGGTCAGTCCAGTCAGGGAGCTGCCAAACGGCCGCGGGGTCCGCCACTGATGATCGAGGATACTACGGATAGTCTACCTGACTATCCGCAGGTTATTTTTTCCACCTCTACTCAGCGAGATAAATTGGCTCTCTTTGTCGAAAAAATGAAAGTTACAGCCACTCGTTTTCTTCACAGGCCGACTTTAGAGAAATTAGGCTGTTTTGAGTCTGTTGTGTCCCTGCTAAATGGGACAGGAATGTCGGGTCTTGTGGACATGGTTGAGTTCACTTATTACATTTTGACCCTCGAGTTTTTCTCGTCTTATGCTTTTGACCAGGCTTCTTTTGAAGCCAATAGGAGTAGCCCTTGCATTTCTTTTCGGCTATTCAATGTCACCTACTCCCTGACATTAGCCGACTTTGCTGGATTTTTGGGTCTTTATTTCGAGGGTAACACCTCGGAAACCTCTAATGTTCAGCGGGTCATGTGGTCGTGTATCTCTGACTGGAAGGGCCCTAGGAGGACGGGCACTTCCGTCCACTTGCCCCCTTTTCGTTATTTTCTACGGCTGATGGGTAATACCATTTTCAGCCGCAAGGAGTCAAATAATGTGAATACTATTGAGCTGTCTATCTTGGCGGGCTATTTGAACATTGAAAGTCGGGTAGCCCGTATCTATAACATCGCGTTTTTGACTGCCTCTCACTTTCACAGTATAAGTGAGGGCACTTTGGCCACTATTGCTTGTGGTGGGTTGGTGACGCGTATCGCCAACCGTTTAGTTCTTATTTTTCCTCGAGAGGAGGCCTCTATTGACCCTGACCTACGCTTTATGGATCTTGCCTACGCGAGGTCTGTGAAGTGGGTTGACAGTCGGAGTCGGTGGAAGATTGACTCTTTCATCTGCGACCGTATCCCTGTTCTTGGCCTCCCTCCTATCCTGCCCCTTACCACTGTCCAGGGGGCAACTCGCCCGCCCTTGCCTAGCTACAGGTTTCCTATTGGGGCGGGCACCGCTACGGCTAGCACCTCGAGGCGGGCTCATGCCTCATTTTCACAGGCCTCCTCCTCTTCTACTCCTGCTCCCACGGATTACCCGACCACTTTCCGTCCCCCTACACCTATGGTTATCCCTCCGGTCATGGACCAATGAGGGACGTCACGTGTGTCGAGTGACTTGTGCAGGAGCTTAGATCAGCACAGACTAGACACGGCCCTGGCCCTGTACCCAATTTACGAGGAGTACGCTCGGATGGGGATGCTCCCACGAGGTGCCTGGACTCACCCGTCCTTATTTGTTCCTCCGGTGGGCGGTTACCTTCAGCCTGCCAGGAGACCTGCTCCCAGTACTACTACTGCTGCTGCTGCCGAGGTGGAGGATGAGGAGGATGACTCTGGGTCAGACGAGGATAGTGGTTCCGATTATGATGGAGGGGATTAGATGCTTGTGACCTCCCCATTTTTGTCTGGTTTGGGGAGGTCGTCATTTTGTGAATTTTCGATCCTTTTTTATTTGTTTCTTTTTATTTTGTTGTGCTTTTATTCTTCCCTATTTCTGCTGGTGATTTGCTGCTGGAGCACAATGGGGACATTGTGCGTTTTGGTTTGGGGAGGGTATTTGCATATGTCTTTTGCATCTGCATTTGTTTTTTATTGCATTTCAATCACACGTTTATTGCATTTTAGTTTGCATTTGTGTTATTTCAATAAACAAAAAAAAAAAACAAAGAAAAAACCGAAAAATTTCAAAAAAATTAAAAATATCACGTTTAATTTTGCATATAGTTGAGTCGGATTGGAGTTTATTAATGATGACATTGCACTATTAGTCAAATATATGCCATTCCTTGCCTTTTCACAACTGTTTAGCGAGAATTAAAAGTGATATTTCAAATTTTGTTGTGGAATTTACTTCGGGTTATTAGACTTGACTCATTACTTTTGGCAAACTACTTATACTTTCTGAGATATAGAGCCTATAACTGGTGACATTCATGACCGGTTAATTTAGGATTGAGAGTAGTACTCCCGTCATTTCATGTTTTGCACGTGTATGAGTTTTGATTGCTTATTGCCTATACGCATCGGTTTGTGGTCGGTATTACGTGTTTTGTGAATTACTGCATCTCCCCCTTTCTCATTTTGCCCCGTTTAACTCCATTATAAGCCATATCTGCCAGTTGCCCTTAACTACATCCCATACTTAGCC
Organism: Silene latifolia; assembly: GCF_048544455.1. Classification (NCBI taxonomy): domain Eukaryota; kingdom Viridiplantae; phylum Streptophyta; class Magnoliopsida; order Caryophyllales; family Caryophyllaceae; genus Silene; species Silene latifolia. The sequence continues at coordinate 5,695 of NW_027413210.1, read as the reverse complement.
TACCATTGTGCCAAGCTAGGTAGTAGTAGAGGAATTTGTCGAATTATAGCAGTTTTGGTTCGTTTCGGTAATGTTGGAGTGAGTATTTATGAGAATTGCAGGGGTGGCTAATGTGTCAGCCTGAAATAAAAAAAGGGAGAAAGTCAGAAAAGGAAAAAAAACTCAGAAAAAAAAAATGAAAAAAAGAGGAAGTTGATCTGGGCAGAGGGCACTGGAATGCAGGGGTAGTCGATCGACTGCCAGCTCAGAAAGGAAAAAAAAGGAATTTGAAAAAAATAAGAAAAAAAATTCGGCTGAGTTGAGGACACACCTCATGTGCTTATTTTATGATTTGGAGGTGTCTGTTTTGGGATAGTGTGTTGCCTAGACATTTAGCGGCAATGGTTTATATTTCGAGTTGGAAGAACGGGATACGATTTCTGATGGTTTGTTAGGTACTAGCTTGACTCTTACTCTCACATTTCCATACTTGTTTTGCCCCTTCTTTCCCATTTAGCCTCACTTATCCAAATCTTGCAATAGTTCGGCATGTAATAGTCCTTGACGGTGGTTATGCGTATGTACGGTAGCTAGAATCATTATTCATACTAGTCAAGCATACATGTTTTGTCGGTCGCAGTCTAGGTGAGAGTCTGTATTTTCTTCCCTCTCTTCTACATATATTCTTACCATTTGCCTTGCTGAGAGAAGAGTGACCTGGGAGAGTCCAAATTTATGAGTCTTGCAAGGTCGAACGCCCGATTTAATTCCATAATATGCATAAATTTGTTCACTTTCTTTGAGCTTTGTAGTAGTTGATTATGTGCATTAAACGGTTTAGCACTGGCTTGTAGCTAGCTCTGAGATATACTCCTTTCCATTAGGTCCTTTTAGTTGCATTTAGTGCTTGCTTGGGGACAAGCAAGGTTTGGTTTGGGGAGATTTGATACGTGCATATTCTATACACTTTATTTGCATTTTTGGCACGTATTTCCATGCGTATTTGTTAGCTTAAAGCTATTATTTCTCCCGAAATGGTTTACTTTGCGATTTCTATGATTTATTGTAGGAATGAGTGAAAGTGAGCTAAATCAAGCCTAAATCGTCCTCCGGAGGCAACTTCAGGGAAGCTTGGAAGAAGGGATTTTGTACTCACTCACCTTGGGATGCGTGCATTGGAGTGAAGTGGCTGTTTTGAAGAGAGGAGGAAGTTACTGCACAGCTCATCTGGTCGATTGACCAGCATCACCAGTCGATCGACCGTGGAATTTCAGCGGATGCTACTGTACTGCACTCACCAGTCGATCGACCATGCCCCTTAGTCGATCGACCAGGCCGCGCAGCTGAGATTGATTTTACGTGTTAGACTTTTAAAAAGCCCAATTTGTAATTAACTTTTGGCATCGTTTATCAGTAGAACGCAGGACAATTTTAGGGATGCTTTTTCATTATTCAAGAACTCAGTTTTAGATCTAGTTTTGGGGGAAAGAAAGGTAGACTACGGATTGCAATTCAATTGCCTTTGTTCATTAATTCTTAGTAAGTTTTAATGCAATTTCCATCTTCATTGTTCCTAATCAATTTAATTCTTGTTATTATTAGTTTTATTCAAGAAATTCAGTTTTATTCTTTTGTCTTAAATTCAATTTCAATTATGTCAATCTCGTTCCTTGCCTTCAATTTCGCAATTGTTATAGTTTTAATTATGCATAGCTAATTTTATTTATTGGGAACGAGGTGAGCCATGGCGTAAAATAGGGTCAATTTTATTAGTATGATTTTCTTCCATATCGATCTTGTTTTCTTTTGATAAACCTTTTTACTAGATTGAAAGATTAGTAATTAAAGTTATCATTAGATTGGAATTGCCTTTGAGCGAAAGCTTTGAGAAATTCTAGGGAATTAGAAAACCGTAAGGTTAATTTGAGCATTGATCGAAAGGCTTGCTCATATTTCCTGAGACCGTATTATAGGACCTCTGCTACCTTATCTACGTGACCTTAGCCATGGTGAACCGAAGTTCCCGATCTTCTTTTTATCTTGTTTGAGAAATTTCTTTTTTTGTCAATTAGTCTTTAGAATCAAACCAATTCAAAACCCCCACTTAATTGTTACTTTTATAGACTGGAAATAGCAAATAGAATTGATTTTGTCTCTCTGTGATTCGACCCCTACTATCACTAGCTATAGTTTTAGTTCGGATTATAAATTTAATTTTGATACAAAACGACGGTATCAATTATCTTTTCGGATCACCGTGCTCTCCGACATCTCTTGATAAAGAAGGAGGCAAAACCAAGGTTGTTGAGATGGATTTTGCTTCTTCAAGAATTTGACTTGGAAATAAGAGACAAGAAATGAGCCGAAAATGTAGTGGCGGATCACTTGTCAAGAATCCGGTTTCATGATGAACATGGAGAAACCCCGATCAATGACTCATTTCCCGACGATATTTTGATGGCCATTCAAACACAACTTGAAAGGCACATCACCCCATGGTTTGCCGATTATGCAAACTATATTGTTGGAAAAGTACTCCCTCCAAATTTGAACCACAACTAAAGAAAGAGGTTCCAATTCGAAGTAAAGAGGTACTTTTGGGATGACCCAAACCTCTACAAGGAGTGTAGTGATGGACTCTACCGGAGATGCATCCCTCAATGGGAAGTCCAAGGAATATTGGAAGGGTATCACTCATCACCCTATGAGGGGCACCATGGAGCAAGGAGAACCATTGCAAAAATTCTTCAATCGGGCTTCTATTGGCCTACAATGTTCCAAGACACAAGAGAATTCATCATTCATTGTGACGCTTGTCAAAGAACGGGGAATATCTCTTGGAGGAACGAAATGCCACAAAGGGGCATTCTAGAGGTGAAGATCTTCAATGTTTGGGGGATCGACTACCAAGGTCCATTTGTGACATCCAATGGGAATAAGTACGTCCTTGTGGCCGTAGACTACGTCTCAAAGTTGGTGGAGGCAATTGCCACTCCAAATGATGATGCAAAAATGGTCACCAAGCTCTTCAAGAAGATAATCTTCCCAAGATTTGGAGTTCCTAGAGCAATCATAAGTGATGGAGGAACGCATTTTCATGAGAAGAAACTTGCATCTCTTTTGACCAAATATGGTGTTCAACATAGAACCGGCTTGGGATATCATCCTCAAACAAGCGGTCAAGTTGAAGTTTCAAATAGAGAGATCAAACAAATCCTTGAGAAAGTTGTGAACAAGACCCAAAAAGATTGGAGCACAAAGCTTGATGATGCTCTTTGGGCTTATAGGACAGCCTATAAGACTCCCATAGGAGCCTCCCCTTACAAGCTTGTCTATGGAAAAGCATGTCATTTACCAATCGAATTGGAGTACAAAGCTTTTTGGGCAATTCGAACTCTTAATCTTGATCTCAAATTGAGTGGCCAAAAGAGGATGATTCAAATTCAAGAGTTTGAGGAATTCCGACTACAATCCTATGAGAATGCCAAGATCTACAAAGAAAAGACGAAATTGCTCCATGACAAAAGAATTAGACAAAAAGCCTTGCACAAAGGGGACAAAGTCCTTCTATTCAATTCCCGCTACCAACTTTTTCCGGGAAAGTTGAACTCTAGATGGATGGGTCCCTATGTGATAAACGAAGTTGGAAGATACGGGATTTTGAAAATCAAGGCGGAAGATGGGACCAAATTCAAAGTCAATGTTCAGAAACCATCTACTTGGAAGCTCAGCAAAGCTTGTATATAGATTTAAATAATTGCTTTTCTATTGTTAAGACTTTAGCCATTAGAATGCTTGTAAAACACCCTAGGATGTATGTTGCTAGTATCACATGTGACCTATGGGTTCAAGGCTACATTAAGAGAGTACCTGGTGGTGTGATAACTCCTTGGCTACACGTTTAACTAGAACATTATAGAAACCATGCATATAACCATCATCCATGTTCTACCATGCATTTTTTTGTATTAAAGGGAATGGGCACAAAAAGAAATCTATTTGAGTTCAATGAAATGAAAAGTGAAAAAAAGTTTGCAAAAAATGCATCAAAAGAAAAGAGGAGCAAAATAGACTCTAAACCTAAAAGCATCTGAATGGCACCTAGATTCTTAATTGGGGTGACTTTGAAAATGTTCAAAAAGAAAAAGTTGAAAGTTGTCAAGTGTTTGAAATGCCAAAATCAAAAAAGAAATGGCAAGAAAGTGTTTCTCAAATGTCAGATACCCTGAGAAATTGGGAAAACAAAAACAAAAGCAAACTCTGAAAAGTGAAACTCGAACATGTTATTGATCCCTTTATCCATCATATCCATTTTTGTGCATGGTAGAGAGGGGACGACCCTTCTTCTTGTCTAGGCAAGAGGAGGGGGAATTCCGCCGTCCTCCTGTGTGTTTTCAACAATCATAGGGAGTCTCTTGACAAAAGCATTTGAACGTTGAGACAAGGTACCCCAGTTTGACACATTTTGGAGGTGATTTATTAGTATCCTTCTAGGCTTAGTAGTTTGAATAAATTGCATCTATGAAGGATTGTGTACCCTTGAATTGCTTCCTTGTAGATAATTCAGCCATAGATGAGGAAGAAGTGGCTATTCTTTTGTAGATGCATCCATTATTTGATTTTGTGTGTAATGTTTGGATGTGTGTAGCCATTTTGGCAGAACCCACCTTGCCTTGCAAGAAGGCATCTACCTACATGGTTGTCTTGTTGTGAGGTTGAAGGCGGAGTGAACCGCTAATTGTCTCATATCGGCTATATTATTAGGTTAGGTTATATTGGTCCTAGTCTTTTATCACCTCTTTATAGGAGAAACAAGGTTAGTTTGAGGATATTTGATGTGACACATAATTGGCGCATATTTAGCCCCAGATACCCTTGTTTCCATGCTTTTAGTGCTTATTTGGGTCATTTCTTATCTTTAGTTCTTTGTTTTGCATATTCTTTGAGATTTGATCCCTTGGTAGGAAAGGAGTAAGATCTTGCATTTCATGGCAAACCAGACCAATTGATCGTAATTCAATGACCAAGCATCAAGGAGAGACAAGATTAGAAGGCCTTGTACACATCAATAGCAGAAGAGCAATGTCGAGAAAGGGATCCTGAGTCCCCAAGGAAATCCCTAAGGAATTTATGAAGAAAGGGGAAGTAAAAAGAAGATGATTACACTGACGATAATCCGAGCGATTGTCGCAATCCGCCCGTCTCGCCTATCCACAATCCAAGATCCTGCCTGAACTGCTGATTCCTCAACAATCCGCCTCGGATTCTGCATCCGCCCGATTCCATCGACCAACCGCCGTCTCCGACTTAATCCGCCCGGACTCCTTCACAAACAGTGGGTCAGCCTCTCTGCTACGAAAAGAGAAGCCCTTCTCTCCAAAAATACCTGGCTTCCTCGCTCAACTTAAAAAGTGTAATTACTAGTTTAGCCCTTAGTTAACCCTAATGCATCCTCCCTAATTTTCACTATAAATACCCCATTAGTCTAATTAGAGAGCATGTTCTTCTTATCAATAATTAGTGTAGTTACTATCAATCAAATCTCTCTTCAATATCAGAATCAAGTATTAATCAAGTTTTAACCAAGTTTTAGTTCTTTAATCTCTCTCAGTTTCCTTCCTTTTATTTCTTGTGAATCAAGCATTATTCTGCTATTATCGTGAGATTTGACAACCTCTCAATCTAGGATTCAAGATTCTATTATTCTCGCTTTATT